>NC_079192.1:51005025-51127525 GCF_029499605.1 Hyla sarda | reverse complement strand
AGGTTTCCTGCCCGCGGCCTGTGTCCGCCCCATAACAAGCACATCCCGGGAAACTGGCAAAGCTCCGCAGTGATCAGAATTATCTTGAGGAAACATGCTGAATATAGACTCATGACGAAAGGAGAGTGGAATTCACAGTCTGATATTAGGAATAATAATAATAATAATCTGTAGACAAAAATTCCTTGGTAAGGAGGAAACTTCTAACCTTTCTGTAAAACCATTATATCAATCCTACTGGAGCACAGAATAAAACATACGGGTCTCCTATGGTGAGGAAGTCTTATACAGGCTGGACTTCATGGAAAGTTTACATTCAGACTATTAATGAAAATGTATGGACATAACAGACAAAAAAAGTAAAAAAAGGAGGGGAGGGGGAAGCAAAGGAGGAGGAAGAAGAGGCGGAGGAGGAGGAAGAAGAGTCTGAGGAGGAGGAGGAAGAGGAGAAGGAAGAAGACACGGAGGAAGAGGAGAAGGAAGAAGACGCGGAGGAGGAGGAAGAAGAAGAGGCGGAGGAGGAGGAAGAAGAGGCGGAGGAGGAGGAAGAAGAGGAGGAGGAGGAGGAGGAAGAAGAGGCGGAGGAGGAGGAAGAAGAGGCGGAGGAGGAAGAAGAAGAGGAAGAAGAAGAGGTGGAGGCGGAAGAGGAGGTGGAAGAGGAAGAAGAGGCGGAAGAAGAAGAGGCAGAGGAGGAAGAAGAAGAACAGGAAGAAGAGGCAGAAGAAGAAGAGGCAGAGGAGGAAGAAGAAGAAGAACAGGAAGAGGCAGAGGTGGCAGAAGAAGAGACGGAGGAGGAAGAGATGGAAGAAGTGGAGGAAACAGAGGTGGAGGAGGATCAAACAGAGGCAGAGGTGGTGGAAGAAGAGGCAGAGGAGGAAGAATAAATATTTTTTTCTCTATATATAACTATGTGTGTATCTATAATATTAAGTGTTTTTCTATGGTGTTCTTTTTATATCATTTTTTTTCCATACTTCATATACTATGCTAACATTTTTCCCATCAAGAGTCTTTAGATGTTTTTTTTCTTTTAAATCGCAAGAATAAAGTTGTGTTCACACTAGCACATGTGGAAGATTTTTCAGAGCCCCTAATGATAATTCCTTCAGATTTGATGGGAAGAATAACCCAGAGTGAAATGTTCTTTTTCATATCAAAATGACACACAACGTAATATAACCCATTAAGTCATCGGGTCAATGCCACTGCTGAGGTCGATGGTGAACAGCGCCTAAAGCCAATAGTATAGTCATTACCAACTCCAATGAGGTTGGATCTGTTTGAAAATTGATCCAGCATAGTGACCGTGAATCTCTTAGGAATGTAAGGGTGCCAAGACATGCAGAGACTCTACAATCTGTACGATGCACAATAGGGTTTGTGCAACCGCGCTTATATGTATGGGACATTTTCTGCACAGGGTTTGCCAATTTTTTGTACAGATTCCACTCAGCAAAAAGAAGAAAAAAAAAATAAAGGGTAACTTCTGGTGCTTCTTTGCAAAAATCAAAGTGTTCGGCCTCAGATTTCTGTGGAACAACCACGTCAGATCTGCCCATAGCAAATCCGTAACCTGTGAACAGGCATGCACTGAACGCTAGGAATGAATGGCAGAGCCTTGACGGGGATTGTATGGTTGTCAGACTGGTTAAACAGAGGTTGCTATTTTTGACACCGCAATTTCACTTTCATGTTTTGTAAGAGATCAAAATCAGGTTACAAGTCAATCTGGTGAGGCGCAGGGCGGGGCGAGTATCCTATATACACTGTGTGTATACAGCATTTTGCATACAGTCTATAAATAGCTCATATGTACACAGGGCTTTAGAAGGGACACTGAACACAAAAGTCTCTAGAGAAATACATGTATCTACACGACTAGAGGCAAACAAACACTATATGGACCGTAAAGGGCTCCAACTCCTACTCAGGTGTATAATGCCGTCCCATGGCCTCAGATGCATAGCATCCAGTCCAGACCAACGTTATTGCTTTTATAGACAGTTCATTTATAAAAGAATCAATCGTCCTATAAAGCTGATTGATACCCCCATGGTCCTGTAATAGGAGCCACCGCTGCAACAAGTCAGTACCCTATACTGTCCCCTCCTAGATCTTCCACCATCAGCTGTGGTTGATATTATTGAGAAGTATTTAGGAACAGCAGCAAATCCGCCATGAAGTGGAGACCATGCAAAGTTACAGAGAAGAGTTACAGAGTGCTGAGATATATAGAGCATGAAAATCACCAAAGCACCAATAAGACACTTATCCCCTTTCCTTTAGATAGGGGATACATTTTCCTAAACAGGACTTCTCCTTCAAAGCTCCTGTTGGTGAAATCCGAAGGTGTTCCAATACTTTTGTCCATAAAAACCTTGGCAGAAACAGATGATTTCCACAGGACTGTCTAATGTATATGGGGGCCTCTTGACTCTCCCCCAACAAAAGACTTGGGTGGAAAAAAGGGACCAGGTATGTTGACTTTTAAATTCCCATTATGAACGCCCAAAGAGTCTAGCAGTGTCCTATCCCTCATCTCCATTCATAGCACACAAGTGATATCATGTTAGGTCTCGCTCACGTTTCCGTCGGACTCCGTTATTTGGAGTTCCGTCGGCAATCCTGCCAGAAGGACGGGAGTTTAGTGGAGAAAAAAATTGTGCAAGTACTACTTTTTTTTCTCCGCTAGATTCCTGTAAAATAACCGGATCACAGATGGACCCAATGCAAGTAAATGGGGTCCATCGGGACCCCGTAGTAGCAGTTTGCATCCAACCCATTTTAGGGTCCGATCGGCTCAAAATAAAAGATAAAAAGCTGATCGGATGCAACGGGTCGGATGCAAACAGCCTTGTAAACCTAACCTTAGGCAACCTTTAGCTTGCTTGGTCTCCACTAGAGCAGTAGGGGGGAGGTTTCTGTCCAGCAAGCTCCCTCCCAGCAAATTATATGGGGGAAAAGTGGAACACACAAGACTTCTTTTCACATGATATAGGACATGCAGTGTTGATAAGATTGTCTATATTTTACACATTCAGGGTCCTGTTACATGTGCTTTATGTTAGTTGTGAACCTTCCTACAACATATGGCCAAGGTAAAGTTTACCAACGAAATGCACGGCGATCTAGAGTTAAGGAAAGGGCATCGGTCCAGGGCTTTGTATGCTCATGGCACCTTTCGTGGTAACCTTGGCACAGCTTACGGCTACATTGTTTATTTTCATTTAATTGCCCTACCGAAAGTAAATATTAAATGAAGAAATCCAATTGAACAGCGGGTAACCAGTCTGATTGTGTTATCGTAGCACAAATGTTTCCTTCTGGAATGAAGTCAGAGCTCATGACACAAAACTGGGCACGTGCCAAAGTCAGCAGCGCTGCGAGGAGCAGGACATAACACAGCAGAGCCGAGACGTACACCGCAACATTTAAGAACACGGCACAGGCCTCAGGGTGGGGTCGTGTACCGCAGTGTGTAATAGAGGTCATAGCCGACAAAGGCCGGAGGGGGGGGGGGGGGATTACACCACAATGTGTAATAGAGGCCACAACATGGAAAGCATAGGCGGAGGACTTACCACAATGTGTACCGAAGGTTTACACCATGTAGACAGGGTAAAGGGGGGGATACTGGCATTTCTGTGGCTTGAGGAGGAATGTCTGATTGCACTTACCATCTTTTCCTTAAAGGAATTTTTTTTTATTGCAGAATAAAATATAAATAACACTGGACCGGTGAGTATAAACTAGGTATGGTGATTATATAGGCTATAAATATAAAACAAACAACACTATAACGTGTACCAATGGGTACATACAGCGGTGGTGTCTTAACTGCTGAACTCCAGCTGCTGCAAAACTACAACTCCCAACATGCCCGGACAGCCAAAGGCTGTCCGGGCATGCTGGAAGTTGTAGTTTTGCAACAGCTGAGGGGGGGGGGGGGCGCAAGGACCGGAGAGGGTGCAAGGATCAGAGAGAGTGTAGGGAAAGTGTAAGGATCAGAGAGAGTGTAGGGAAAGTGTAAGGATCAGAGAGAGTGTAGGGAAAGTGACTGTAAGGATCAGAGAGAGTGTAGGGAAAGTGGAACTGGAGGTCCGCAGGTTGAAAACCACTGCACTAAAGTAACAAAGTTAAAAATAAAATTACTAACAACTTGCACCAAATGATAAATTTGGTGCATGTCCACGAAAACCAAAGTGAAAAAAAAAGGGTAAAAAGAAACGGTCAACAGGCAAAATTGATAAATACCCCCCAATGTATGTGGACAATGATTGATTGATGGCTTAGGTGATTTGAATGGGTTATGTCCTCAAATGGGCTCATAAAAAGTGTGGTTATCCTCCCAGCCACAGCAGTGAGCCTGCGATACATCAGTGGGGACAGGTTGTTCTTTGACTATTCTCGCCACTGGATTAGGACATTTGAATACACGTAAATCATCAGTAAAATTGCTCGGTACTTTTGCCTACTGTGCGGTTTTCTCCAACCACTCCTGAGAAGTTTATAAAAAAGCATTCAAATGAGGGTCCCGCTTTACACCAGCTTCTCACCACAAATAAAAGAGGTTTTACAATTTATTCTCTCTCCTTAAAGGGTACCTCTCATCAAAAAAAACTTTTGATATATTATAGATTAATGTATGCAGAATAACTTCACAATTGCATGTTATTAAAAAATATGCTTCTTTCTATTTCATTTTCCACTTTGAAGAAATGACCACTAGGGGTCTCCCTACCAGTCCTGGCAGCAAGCATTTCAGACTCATGCTGGAGTCCTAAACACTACGAGCTGTCAGTCTGCTTTGTTCACAAAGGAGAACACTCAGAGCTGCCAGCCTGCTTTGTTCACAGCCTGTTTGGTTGTGAACAAAGCAGGCTGGCAGCTCTGAGTGTTTAGGACTCCAGCATGAGTCATAAATGCTTGCTGACAGGACTGATCGGGAAAAATACAATAGAAAGAAGCATATTTTTCATTAGCATGCTATTGGAAAGTTATTCAACATTCATTAATCTAAAATATATCAAAAGTTTATTTGATGAGAGGTACCCTTTAAAGGAGTACTCCACTGGAAAAAATAAAATTTTCAATGAACTGGTGCCAGAAAGTTAAACAGATTTGTACATTGCTTCTATTTAAAAATCTAAACCCTTCCAGTACTTTTCAGATGCTGTATGTTCCAGAGGAAGTTGTGTAGTTCATTCCAGTCTGATCACAGTGCTCTCTGCTGACACCTCTGTCCATGTCAGGAAGTGTCCAGAACAGGAGAGGTTTGCTATGGAGATTTGTTCGTACTCTGGACAGTTCCTGACATGGACAGAGGTGTCAGCAGAGAGCACTGTGGTCAGACAGAAAAGAAATTCAAAAAGAAAAGAACTTCCTCTGTAGTATACAGCAGATGATAAGTACTGGAGGGATTAAGATTTTTTTAATAGAAGTAATTTACAAATCTGTTTAACTTTCTGGCACCACTTGCCGTTGGCTGTCCGGGCATGCTGGGAGTTGAAGCTTTGCATCCTCTGGAGGGCCACCGTTTGAGACCACTACTCTAGAGCAAGCTCCCTGCTGTGGCCTGGTAGCCCTGTGCGTCTGCTCGCAGCAGCGGATTTCCAAATCTCAATTTTTTAGACTCCGTTCACACTGTGAATTTTTTTGTTGTTGTGTTTTTTTACCATACATTTTTTGTTTTGAATGAGTAAAGGGGTTCTCCACTGCCCTGGCTACCGGAGCTCCGCTCGCAGCGACGTTCATTACTCCTAACGCTGTGTGCGGGCTTCCCTGTTCGAGGCCGCCCACTCGTGACGTCACGCCCACCCCCTCAACGAAAGTCTATGGGAAGGGGGCTTGACAGCGGCCCCTTCCCATAGACTTTCGTTGAGGGGGCAGGCGTGACGTCACATTACCAGGGGGCGGCCTCGAACACGGAAGCCCGCACACAGCGTCCGGAGTAATGAATGAATGATTACTCCGGACGCTGCGAACGGAGCTCAGAACTGCAGGGCAGTTGGGAACCCCTTTAAAGGGGTACTCCGGTGAAAACCTTTTTTCTTTTAAATCAACTGCTGGCAGAAAGTTAAACATATTTGTAAATTACTTCTATTAAAAAATCTTAATCCTTCCTGTACTTATTAGCTGCTGAATACTACAGAGGAAATTCTATGCAAACATTCCATTTTGACCCATTTGGCTTCAATGTGCAGTCACGAAGTTAAGCCCCTTGTCATCCCGTATCCCGTCAGAGCCCGCCGCCCTATTACTGTGACCAGAGGATTCCAGATGAAATCACAGATGTTACACTAAAGCTTCAACTAAAACCACTGAGCGGAACATAAGACGCCTCAAGACTGGATTAAGAGGCAGAAGAATTAACTACAGGTTTTGGCTTCTACCAGCCCCAGAGTCATAAACATCATGGAGCGATAAGACGGCGGGGCTTCAACTGCGTCTACGCATCATAATCCAACGCTCCCTTCCAAGACCTCACATGGCACTACAGTCCCATCTCTGGAGGACTGCATTCTGGGAAAAGGGCCTGTCTCAAGGGTCCAAGGGGGAGATTTATCAAAACCTGTGCAAAGGAAAAGTTGCTCCGTTGCCCATAGCAACCAATCAGATCGCTTCTTTCATTTTGCAGAGGCCTTGTTAAAAATGAAAGCGAACCAATTGCCCAGTTGCCCATAGCAACCAGTTTGCTGCTTTCATTTTTAACAAGGCCTCTGCAAAATGAAAGAAGCGATCTGATTGGTTGCTATAGGCAACTTTTCCTTTGGAAAGGTTTGCATAAATCTCCCCCAAAGTGTCCTCAGACACTACTACAATGCCACCCTGGGGTATTGGCCTGAGCAAAACAAAGATACCAACTTTGTACACTCATGCCACGCATGCTTTCTATATTAGTGGGTTGTTTAAAGCCTTAAAAAGGGTACTCCGGTGAAAAAACTTTTTTTTTTAAATCCACTGGTGCCAGAACCTTAAATAGATTTGTAAATGACTATTTAAAAATCTTAATCCTTCCAGTACTTAGCTGCTGTATGATCCACAGGAAGTTCTTATCTTTTTGAATTTCTTTCCAGTCTGACCACAGTGCTCTCTGCTGACACCTCTGTCTGTGTCAGGAACTGTCCAGAGCAGGAGAAAGTCCCCATAGCAAAACTCTCCTGCTCTGGACAGTAATTTACAAATCTGTTTCTGGCACCAGTTGATAACATTTTTTTTAAATATATATATATATATATATATATATATATAATTTAATATATATAGAGGTGCACCGAAATGGAAATTTCAGAACCGAAACGAAATCGAAAAAAAAAAAAAAAATGTCCGGCCGAAACAGATACCGAAACCGAAAATGACTACTCCCCGTCTTCTGGTAAAATGCAGCGCTCCGCTCATTAGATTCCCCCACATTAGATTGCCAGCTCCCCCACATTAGGTCGGGAGTTCCCCCACATTAGTAGGCAGCTCCCCCACAATAGTAGGCAGCTCCCCCACAATATTATGCACCTCCCCCCACAATATTATGCACCTCCCCCCACAATATTATGCACCTCACCCCACAATAGTAGGCAGTTCCCCCCACAATAGTAGGCAGCTCCCCAAAAAATATTAGACAGCTCCCCAAAAAATATTGGAGTTGTAGTTTCACAACAGCTGGAGGCCCCCTGGTTTTTAGTATACAGTATTAGTTTTTATATGCTCTGGCCGGCCCCCGCCTGCAGCCATACACAGGAGCCGGCCCGGGCACATAAAAAGAAGTATTCCTTTTTGTGGTACTTTTTGTGGTACTAATAAAAGATTATTTAGGAATATATATGGGAAATTAAGGGTTTTATTGGATCACCCTCAGGTGATCTATGAGTATATATATATATATATATATATATATATATATATATATATATATCTATCTATCTATCTATCTATATGTCCTAAGGTGGCACCAGAGGACTTCTAGTGTACCTTCCATTTCATAAAAACTTTTTTTTTTTTACTTATTTATTTTTATACGTTTTGACCACTCGTGGTCTTAGTGCTTAGACCCCTATTGATTATTAGAACAAGAGAAGCAAGCTGTGGTGGGCTTTACTTCCTTTGTAGAGGTCTTCATCCAACTTCTCTGGACAGCACCGTAAACTAATAATGGGGTCGCAGGATGGAGATCACTGTCAGCCAAGGAGTGAAGCGCGTCACCACTTGCTTCTACTGATCTGTGGGGATCAAAACAGGTCTCCTTGATCAGTTAAGGTTTGTTTGTTTTTTTAATGACAAGTGCACTTAAATAGGGAGTTATCCAACGTCCACCCCTCCCCCATTCTGCAACAACAAAATTAACTTTACTTATTTCCTGCTGCTCCCCTATCTTTCAGCCTCTGTCTTTTTCTGCATTCTTGGGCACAACACGTTGAACTGCGCTAAACTTATCGCCTCTGCCAGTGACATGTTGCACATTAGTGTGATGTAACTGGCCCGTACTTCTTCCTGGTGCCCAGGCCCATCACATTGCCGCTGAGGCTGGCAATAAGCACAGAACAGCATTACGTGTGGAAGAAGGCAAAGGAAGAAGGATGGGAGAGACAATAGTTACACCTTATATACGGTAATCCCTAGACAGTCCAATGAGCTACGAAGGGGATTTTTATTTCCTACATATCATAGTTTTATGGACTACAATTAAATCTGTAAAAATCAGAATCCTGCTCAGTTGTTTGTTTCCGGTTTCCCCATTGACTGCTAGTATGTGACAGTGACTTTTCTAATCGGGACCCCTACTCTTAAGATTGGCTCCTAGGACCCTAACCAAATCAACCAAAGCCAAGCCCATGACCTGCATACATGCTATTTTACCATTTTTTTTAAACTATACAGAAAAATGTATTCCCTATCCAGAGTATAACATAAGTGTCAGATCGCGGAAGGTCTGACAGCTGGGACCCCCACGCGATCACCTACCTGGTGCCGCGGCTTTCCTCCTGCACAGAGCAGGGTCGGCACACTACCTCCATTTATCTCTATAGGAGAGTTGAAATTCTGTGCCCGGGTATCTCCGGCTCTACCATAGAGATGCATGGAGGGGCAGTGTTGATCAAAGCTTCATGTGGTGGTCGACACAGCACCATGCAGGAGGAGAGCAGTGGCTCCGTACAGAAGATCGCAGGGGGCCCCAGCGGTCGGACCCCCCCCCCCATGATCTGACACATACATTTTTCTAAGCTGGACTACACCTTCAAAAGGGTTATCCCAAAAATAAAACATATCCCCTATACACAGAATTTTGACTGATGAAGGTCATGCCACTAGGACCCCTACACCAATCATGAGAATGGAGGCTCCTTGACCCTCAATCGAATGGAGCAGCAGAGCGTATGTTCGGTAACGGATACTTGCTATAGGGCTTTGAAAGATACAGCTAATCTAAGTACTTGGCTATCTTCAGCAGTCCGAATGCAAATGAATAGGGTAGTGACTGAGCAGGACGAGAGAGCCCAACACTGATAACCAGCGGAGGTCCCCACCTATCAGATTTTAATCCTGTAGATAGGCCATTGTTTTAATATTGGGATAACCCCTTTACTTATAGGACAGCAAAAGCAAAAAAAAAAAAGCAAAAAAAAAAATTTATATATATATATATATATATATTTATATATATATATATATATATATATATATATATATATATATATTTAAAAAAAATTATTGATGAATATTTTGATACAAGTTGGCTCAATGTTCTAGACCAAAAAAATAATAATAATTAAATTAGTAGTACTATATTGTTAGTAATAATACAATTAAACAAATGAATATAAAATTAATAAAATTAAATAATATTTTTTTTAATAACTAAATATAATAAAGATAATTTAAGAAAAATATAATTAAATAAATATGAGAAATAAGCACAGAATTTTGGGTCCATTAAATGCAAAATGAAGTTCAAAAGAACGACATTTACTAACTACGCAAACACGGGCACCAGATTCATTTTTATACAAGGACCTAGAAGACAAACTCCGACCATCCAGAGAAATAAGCGGCTTTTTTTTATGCTGCAAATAACAGACAGATGAGATTAAAGGGAAATGGAACAAGTGAATTTAGAGGGATAAACTGCTGGGTGAAATCAGATTTCATTTGGCACGAGATGTGATGCCAGATGGTACAGAACCCACAACAGCCTGAAGAGCAAAGAGGCACGGGGCAAGGGCTACACAAACCTGGTCCAAGAGAGAGGAAAAAAATTATAATAACTTTTCTTGCTATGAATTCTAGTGTGTAAAGGGGCTTTATATGGGGCACTTAGCAGTGGACAGGATTGATTATTGCCCATGTAAAAGATGCAGTGATCAGCTGATCACGGAGATCAGGAGGCCCTAACAACCGTGTTCACACGGCGGATTTTTGTGGAATGTCCACCCAGATAATTTCCTGGCAGACACTCCATTGGCAGGACATTGAATGTTCTGCCGGCGCTAGGAACAATCAGAAATGCGCCATCTCCATAGGCGCCAATTTATTTCCGAGCGGAATCTGCTGAAAGAATTGACAAGTCATCTATTTCAGTGGAGGCGTGGAAATTCAGCTATCATGCATACAGCACGGCCTGTACAACCATTGAGCAGTGCAAAAGGCTCATCAAAAAGGGGTACTCCGCTGCTCAGTGTTTGGAACAAACTGTTCAGAATGCTGGAGCCAACGCCGGGAGCTCATGACGTCATAGCCCCGCCCCCTCATGATGTCACACCCCACCCGTCAATGCAAGTCTATGGGAGGGGGCTTGACGGCTGTCACGCCCCCTCCCATAGACTTGCATTGAGGGGGCGGGTGTGATGTCCTTAGGATAGGGGATAAGTTATTCACCACTGGGTCACCACTGGACTACTCCTTTAAGTCCATCACGACTCACATCACACCTTGTATTATAATATATATACATACACACACACACACACACACACACTTTTTCCCTATAAAGCTGCATAAAAAATAATTGATTTTGCAATTTGACAGATAAAAAAAACCTGCATAAAAAATAAAATACAAGTGTAGAGAATAATACAGCTCCACTTCATTATTTTTTTTAATTATTTGGAAAAACCAGCTCTAAATTTATGCGCCACCAACAACATCAAAGCAAGTGCTGCACTATTCATAGGGGATGTTTATTTTAACTTAAAAGAGCAGAAATTACCATTCCCTTATGTGTTTCTATGCCTCATCTACATCAATATGACGCCATCCCTGGATCTATCTAGAATTCGTTTTTCCCAACATCATAAAACAAGGAAAGACCTCTTCCCAATGAAAGAATGAACATGATCCTTCTATTGTTTGATTACAGAGCGGAATGCATTGCCAGCTATGGGGACTGGCAATGTTCGCATGGTCCTAATGCCTACTAATTCAGCCGGCGCCGGCTGCCATCGGGGACTCCACTGTCTGGACGGAGATTCTGTAGCGTGCATGGACCCTGAGTATCTAGAGATTCCTATTTAATAGCACAACTAAAGGGCTTGTAGAGCAACAAGGGGGGACCCTCTGCTTCTCTGGAATAGGATCAGTAATGTTTCTGTAGAAAGATCCTACACTGAAATGATATAATCCCAGTGGACCACCAGTGGAGCAATTGGGCCATGGTGTACATCAAAAAATCTGTTTTACCAGTATCCCAATGGCGATGTAGTCCTAAAATGTGATGGGAAAGAACCGGCCCTCAGATCCTTACCAATCTGCCAAATAATCATCTAATACTGAAGCGTTAAGACATTTTGAAGCTGATAAACCCTAATAAAGGTCGGCTTAAAGAGTACCTGTCATGATCTTGTTAAATTTTATAATCCCCCCCAGTTCACTGCCCCATCATGATAAACCACCCCCTGCCTTTATTTATATTATTTTTTAGTTTTCAACCTTGATGTTGCTCTGTATTTTCTGCTCAGTCTCAGTCAAATTCAAAGACTGGACAGGGGCGTTCCCCAGCAGGCTGTGACATCATCTGAAGCCCTGCTGGGAAGAACTTGCTCCTTCACCGTTACGCACAGCCCAGAGCAGTTCAGTGTGTGATCGTCTGTGATTGGCTGAGGCTGCACAATCCCCCCCCCCCGCCCCCTTCAGCTCTGCACTGAACGCTACAGTGTGTCAAGCTCCGCCCAGCAGCTGCAAAAGGGTGCAAAAATATTTAGCACTATGCACTGAAGGCATCATGATTCTACAGTCCAGCTCCGCTTAAAAGGGAGCTGAGATTCAGCTCTATACACTCTATACACTGTGCAGAGCTGAGGTCCTAGCTGCATTTACTGACTTTTGGCCGGACCAGAAGGAGGACCCCTGGTGGCCAAACTTTTAGGGGTTAATTTAACACACAAGTTACAAAGTTTTATTAAGAAGTGTTTTAGAAAAGTAATTAAAATAGGCTAATCTACAATATATAAATTTTTAGTAATGACAGGTACCATTTAAAAAAAAGGGATTGTTCAATTTGACCAACCCCAATCCGGTTTTGTTAGAAGAGAACCACTGGGCTAAGGCAAACAATAGGTGAATCACAACGATCAGGTATGAACTGTGGTAGCATACAAGTGTTGTATTTCCCTATAGCACTCCCACAGGTAAAAAGTAGTATTACACAGTTTCTATTGAAATCAATAGACCAGTGGTCTCCAAAGTGTGCACCTCCAAATGTTGTAAAACTTCAACTCCCAGCATGCCCGTACAGCCCTTAACATCTGGAGGTCCACACTTTTAGAGACCACTGCTATAAACTGTCCAGATAAAAGGGAAGTTTTGGGTCCTCCAAAAAGGTAGACCATTTTTGTAGCTACTCTCTGCTCTGGCTACCAGCAGGGATAACGCATGGTTAGACTCCCCATCAGGATTCCCTCATAGGATATTTCATAATGGGTTTTGAAAACCAGATCCCTTTTCAATACACAGTGACGTACACCACTTTCGGGAATTTTAGGACTACTATTAACTTTTCCAGAAGTGCGCGTCTGACTTGCGGAGTTTCTTTAGTTGAAGCTTTTCTGAGATCTAAACAGTTTTGACAACAGAGTTTAGACTTAATCCTTTGTCTTTTTTTTTATTACTAACACGGAAAGCTTGTTTAAGTGCAGGTACCTGACTCATACACCAGTCACAGGGATGGAGGAAACAGGTTGACGACATTCAGGAAATAGATGGCGAAACATAGCATGGACTTTCACAGTCCAATCCCAGAACTGGATGTTTGGAAACTTCTAGGCATCTGCAGGAGTATGAGGAACCATGCTGGAAAACCTCAAAGTCATCAACTAAACACAGGAAACACATGGTGCTCAATAGTTATAGGACACCAAGAAGAGAGTCCCTCTGGTGGAAGAGATGACATCCAATGATGGAAAGAAGCCTCCTTCACTACCGGTGCCTAAGGGGACATACCCGATTTCAACCATTGTTAGGATACCAGATCACATACTGCTATGAATATCTGCTATGAATATTCTAACCATGAATATAAAAAGGTCTAAGGAACTGACTGTCTACTTTCATGTGACCAATCATGTCGAACAGCATCTACCAACATACTCTAAATTGTTAGCCAATCCCACCGAAATGCATAATGTCACCTCTAGATGTTTAAGTGGGGTCATCCCAGCTAGATCCTTCAGGCTATTTTCCCTCCTCAGGCCTGTTTGTAGTAGCCCGAGGTGGTAGGGAGAGTCAAAAGCAACTGAAGTGGGGAAGTTACGCATATTGGGAGACCCTCAAGTCATGCTGTTTAAGGCTACAGTCACACTACCGTTGCTCCTCGTCAAGAATGGCCGTCAAACTCTTTTTTGAGTTTGACAGCTGTCATTTTGACAGGGCACAATGGGCAACAGGGGGTCCCGATGTAACCCATTATAGTCAACCGCTGTTTTTCAGTGGAAGTAGCAGGAGAAAATTACGGCCCAACTCTGGGGTTATGCAGAAAGAGTAGACGGGTGTTATACAAATTGCTCAGCCCTTCTCCCTCAATCTCTGCCCATCCCCATCATGGATCTGAGGGTTTTTTTCATATCAACTGGTTCCAGAAAGTTAAACAGATTTGTAAATTACTTCTATTTAAAAATCTTAAAAAGGACATCTGCAGTGATATCCACAGGATAGGGGATAAGTGTTTGATCGTGGGGGGGGGGGGTCCGAACGCCGGGATCTCCCAGGATCTCCTGCACGGGGCCACGGCTCTCCCATGCAAGAGGTGTGCCAGCTGCTGCATGACGCCACGGCCGACACACCTCCTCCATGTAGTTTTATTGGAGAGGCGGGGATGCAGCGTTCGTGCCTCCCTGCCTCTACCATAGAGCTGTTTGGGGAGGGGTGTACTGGCTTGGGGAGGGGTGTACTGTTGACCTGAGAGGTCGACGCTACGCGTATTAGCCAGCGCACAGCGCGGCAATGCCGGGGCCCCGTTTGGGAGATCTCGGGGTGTCCAAGTGGTCGGACCCCCTGCGATCAAACACTTATCCCACTAACCCCCACCTGTGGACGTCGGGCCCACATAACACCCTCATGGAGTCTGATTCTGACCGTTTGAGTGGACACATGCACATTTGTCATAATCAAAAGCAACAAATACGTCCCTGGAGGTTACAGGGCAATTAAATCATGAACAACCTTTAAAGGGGTTGCCCCCTCGCGAGGAAAACCCTTTACTAGAACCCCCCTTAAAACTTTATCTTTATTATTTACTTATTAAAATATACCCCACAAAAGGTTAAAATTACAGCGATATGGGCGATTTATATATGTGAATATAAGTTATTCACTTTAATTGGGTTTTTGGTCCAGATGTACGTTTGCTACTGGATGCTTACTGTCTAGCAACCCTTGCTACTGGCAACAAGTCCTTATTGTCTTATGCCCCCATAAATCGCTGAGCTAAAAATGCCACTAATAGCCTCTGCGACGTTTCGCTGAACACGTCAGCTTTGTCAAGGGTAGCGAGGCATGTACATTTGTGCAGGGCTCTGGCAGTGCTCCTCCTTGCACTAAGGCGGAGGTAGCGGTCCTGCTGCTGGGTTGTAGCCCTCCTACGGCCTCCTCCACGTCTCCTAATGTACTGGCCTGTCTCCTGGTAGCGCCTCCATGCTCTGAACACTACGCTGACAGACACAGCAAACCTTCTTGCCGCAGCTCGCATTGATGTGACATCCTGGATGATCTGCACTACCTGAGCCACTTGTGTGCGTTGTAGACTCAGTCTCATGCTACCACTAGAGTGAAAGCACCGCCAGCATTCAAAAGTGACTAAAACATCAACCAGGAAGAATAGGAACTGAGAAATGGTCTGTGGTCACCACCTGCAAAACCACTCCTTTATTGGGGGTGTCTTGCCAATTGCCTATAATTTCCACCTGTTGTCTGTTCCATTTGCACAACAGCATGTGAAATTGATTGTCAATCAGTGTTGCTTCCTGAGTGGACAGTGTGATT
Source organism: Hyla sarda (assembly GCF_029499605.1). Lineage (NCBI taxonomy): Eukaryota > Metazoa > Chordata > Amphibia > Anura > Hylidae > Hyla > Hyla sarda. Next base: position 51,112,063 of record NC_079192.1, on the reverse strand, counting down.
TCACAGAAGTGTCTGACTTGGAGTTACATTGTGTTGTTTAAAGGGGTTCTCCGGTGCTTAGAAATCTTATCCCCTATTCAAAGGATAGGGGATAAGATGCCTGATCGCGGGAGTCCTGCCGCTGGGGACCCCTGCGATTTTGCACGTGGCATCCAGTTTATAATCAGTCCCGGAGCGTGTTCGCTTCGGGTCTGATTACAGGCAACCACAGGGCCGACGGCGTGTGACGTCATGCCTCCGCCCCCGTGTGAAGTCACGCTCCGCCCCTCAATGCAAGCCTATGGGAGGGGGCGTGACAGCTATCCCTTTGGATAGGGGATAACATGTCTAAGCACCGGAGAACCCCTTCAAGTGTTCCCTTTATTTTTTTGAGCAGTGTATATAATTTTTTTTTTTTTTTAAATGCCCCCTTTCCATCCAAAACAGTGCCACACCTGTCTACAGGAGGAGTATGGTACTGCAGCTCAGCTCCATTCACTTTACCAGAAGACATAACCTATGGACAGGTGTGGTGGAAAGAAAGAGACAACTTTTTTTGCTTGTTTATTTCAATCCCGGAAAATCCCTTTAATAAAAAGGATGTAAACAACTGCAATGAATTATATGGCTTTTCCTGGATACGATATGTACCTTTAAAGGGCAGGTGCAAGCGGCAGTGTTTCCCAACAAGGGTGCCTCCAGCTGCTGCAAAACTACAACTCTCAGCATGCCCGGACAGCCTTTGGCTGTCCGGGCATGCTGGGAGTTGTAGTTTGGCAGCAGCTGGCACAAAGAGTCTGGGTGTTCATTACGTGTCTGTATAACTACACAATTTTATCTCCTCCGTTGCGTCATAACATTCTGGGACTTGTAGTTCAACACCGAGCACCCCCGCCTTGCGATATTGTAAGTGGTGATTAGACGCGAGCTCCTCCTTAGGACAAGGAAAGAATGGCTCCGATAATGGGAGGTGACAAGGCGGCTGTTTATACAATAGATTCTAGGCACTCTTATCTCCGGAGATTGAGGACACAGTCCAAATACCACAGGCGTTAAAAATAACCGCACTGACGGCAGAAAACATATTACAAGACGGTGGACGAAATAAACAGTCCCACCCAGCGCGGAAAACGTATACACGGAAGCAGGGTGCACCTGCCAAACACCAAATACAGTCCCGAAACCCAACATGTGCCCTGAATGCCCACATGGCACTATATGGGATATATAACCAGTGGAATTCCTACAAATTATTTTTAGAGCAGCTTTGGTTCCAGGGTTCTGAACCAAAAACAAAATAAATAAAAATTCTATAAGATATATACACACTCACTCACAATATATATCTATATATATATATATATATATATATGAATATATAAATATATATATATATTTATATCTCTATCTATCTATATCTATATCTATCTATATCTATCTATCTATCTATCTATATACATACACATACATACACACACACACACTTTTTGAATTATATATATTTGAATTTTTTTTTTTTTTTTTTATTGAATTTTTATTTATTTGAATTTTTTTAAGGGATGTACCTCTCACCTCTACCCTCCTGCGCTGAGGCTTCCTCATCATTCGGTGTGGTGCAGGACCTAAGATTTTGATTATTTTGATTACTTTTGGAGGGGGCATCTACCTAACTGATTCCTTACCAACCTAACTACTGGAGGCTTCTGCATTAAAAGGGGAGGGTCTTTCAACTTACCTACTGGGGTTTTCAACCTAATAGGGAGATCCCATACTTAAAAGGGGTACTCCGGTGAAAACTTTTTTTTTTTTTTTTTTTAAATCAACTGGTACCAGAAAGTTAAACAGATTTGTAAATTACTTCTATTAAAAAAAATGAATCCTTAATTAATCCTTCCAGTACTTATTAGCTGCTGAATACTACATAGGAAATTCTTTTCTTTTTGGAACACAGAGCTCTCTGCTGACATCATGACTACAGTGCTCTCTGCTGACATATCTGTCTATTTTAGGAACTGACCAGAGCAGCATATGTTTTCTATGGGGATTTCCTCCTATTCTGGACAGTTCCTAAAATGGACAGAGGTGTCAGCAGAGAGCACTGTGGTCATGATGTCAGCAGAGAGCTCTGTGTTCCAAAAAGAAAAGAATTTCCTTTGTAGTATTCAGCAGCTAATAAGTACTGGAAGGATTATTTTTTTTTTAATAGAAGTAATTTACAAATCTGTTTAACTTTCTGGTACCAGTTGATTAAAAAAAAAATCTTTTCCACCGGAGTACCCCTTTAGAGGGGTACTCCAGTGAAAAATATATATATATATTATTATTATTATTTTTTTTTTTTAATCGATTGGTGCCAGAAAGTTAAACAGATAACTGTTTACTTCTATTAAAAAATTTCAAAATACTAATATCTATTAACAAATATTTGACCTCCCAGTACTTTTTAGCAGCTGTATGCTACAGAGAAAATGCTTTTCTTTTTGAATTTCTTTTTTGTCTTGTCCACAGTGCTCTCTGCTGACACCTGATGTCCGTATCAGGAACTGTCCAGAGCAGGAGAAAATCCTCATAGCAAACCTATGCTGCTCTGGACAGTTCCTGACACGAGGTGTCAGCAGAGAGCACTGTGGACAAGACAAAAAATAAATATGCATAAGGTTGCTTATAAGTACTGGAAGGATTAAGATTTTTAAATAGAAGTAATTTACAAATCTGTTTAACTTTCTGGCACCAGTTCCCCACTGGAGTACCCCTTTAACTTCTGGGGGCTTCCCTAACAACTTACTGGGACTAGGAGCTTCTACCTTATGTGTGTGGGGGGGGGGGGGTTACCTACCTATTGGGGGCTTCTCAATTAGGAGTGTCAGTGAAGCCCTCATGTTCAACTTCTGCCTAAGGCTTTCCAAAAACTCGGCATGGTGGGAGTTCTAGTATCCCAACATCTAGAGGACCACAGGTTGGAGACTGGTATATACCATCACTTTATAAGAAAACCCCTTTAAATGCACTCAGTCAATGATGTTAGATACTAAACATTACCCAAATTTGTCAATATCTCTGTAAATGGGAATATTTGTCAAAACCATGTCCAGAGGAAAAGGTACTGAGTTGCCCATAGCAACCAGTCAGATCACTTTCATTTTTCAGAAATGAAAGAAGCGATCTGATTGGTTGCTATGGGCAACCTCAGCAACTTTTCCCCTGGACAGGTTTTTATTAATCTCCCCCCCATTATGTCTACAGGAAAGATAGTGGTGACATCTGGAGGCCAGTCTGCAAATAGCGGGAGCACCAATTCTCTATTTGGAAGTAGAATACCTCTTTAAAGGGGTACTCCAGTAAAAAAAAATGTTTTTAAATGAACTGGTGCCAGAAAGTTAAACAGATTTGTAAATTACTTCTATTAAAAAAAAAAAAAAAATCTTAATCCTTCCAGTACTTTTTAGCAGCTGTATGCTACAGAGGAAATTCTGTCCTTTCATTTATTTTTTGTCTTGTCCACAGTGCTCTCTGCCGACACCTGATGTCCGTATCAGGAACTGTCGAGAGCAAGAGAAAATCCTCATAGCAAACCTAATGTGTCAGCAGAGAGCACTGTGGACAAGACAAAAAATACATTAAGAAAAGAATTTCCTCTGTAGTATACAGCTGCTAATAAGTACTGAAAGGATTAGGATTTTTTAATAGAAGTAATTTACAAATCTGTTTAACTTTCTGGCACCAGCTGACTTATAAAGACCTAAAAAAAAATGTTTTCCAACGGAGTACCCCTTTAAACCTTTGTTTCAGGTCAGAGTGTAGGCCCCAGATTCCTGCTGCGGACCTTGAAGTAAAACACGCCAGATCTGTAACATGTGAACATGTGTATCTACGGCAGTGTTTCCCAACCAGGGTGCCTCCAGCTGTTGCAAAACTACAACTCCCAGCATGCTCGGACAGCCTTTGGCTGTCCGAGCATGCCAGGAGTTGTAGTTTTGCAACAGCTGGAGGCACCCTAGTTGGGAAACAGTGATCTATGGGATATGAGATTATCATAGTGACCTGATTTTCGTTACATTAAAGGTCAGGGAGGAGGGCGCCCTGAAATGTAGCAGACAGCCCCCTAATTTCTGTTATACCTGAAACCAAGGATCAACCTGGTTAAATGTTACTTGTCCGACAAGGAAATAGGCAGCAGAAGTGTCAGCAGCTGCTGTATCTGCTCCTGTACTAAAGAAGGGGAGAAGAGGCTGAAATGTGTAGTGAAAAAAAAAAAAAAACATGAAAATAGTATATACAACACTCATTTAGGCATGTAGATGTGGTCAAGACAACCTGCTAAAGTTCAAACCAATCATCAGAATGGGGATTTATGTGACTTTGGCATTAACAACCATGCCACATCTACTGAGACTTTCACACAGAACCTTTTACAGAGAATGATTCGAGAAGGCAAAATGAGCTGCTGTTGTGTGGAGAAAAACGCCTTGTTATTGTCAGAGGAGAACAGGCAGAATGGTTCGGAATGACAGAAGCAACAGTTATAAAAAAAAAAAAAAAAAAAAAGCTTGTTACAACTATCTCTGAGCACCCAACATGTCAAACCTTGAAACAGATGGGCTACAGCAGCAGAAAACAACACCGGAGGCCACTCCTGTAAGCTAAGAACAGGACACAGACTACAATTCACACAGGCACCAAAATTGGACAATGGAAGAACGTTGACTATTCTAGCATGGTCAGAATGTGGTGTAGACAACATGAAAGCATGGATCTATCCTATCTTGTATCAGCAGTCCAGACTGGTGGTGGTGTAATGGTGGAGGACACTTTCTTGGCGCACTGTGGGGCCCCTTACTATCTACTGTTACTGCCCATGTCCATCCCTTTAGGACCACAGTGGACCCATCTTCTGATGATACTTCCAGCAGGATAATGACCCATGTATATGCAGGTGACAAATCATGTGATGTCATCACGTCCATATAGAGGAGCTTTGTGATGTCATCACGTCCATATAGAGGAAGTGTGTGATGTCATCACGTCCATATAGAGGAACTGTGTGATGTCATCCCGTCCATATAGAGGAAGTGTGTGATGTCATCACGTCCCTATAGAGGAAGTGTGTGATGTCATCACGTCCATATAGAGGAAGTGTGTGATGTCATCACGTCCATATAGAGGAAGTGTGTGATGTCATCACGTCCATATAGAGGAAGTGTGTGATGTCATCACGTCCATAGAGGAAGTGTGTGATGTCATCCCGTCCATATAGAGGAAGTGTGTGATGTCATCACGTCCCTATAGAGGAAGTGTGTGATGTCATCACGTCCATATAGAGGAAGTGTGTGATGTCATCACGTCCATATAGAGGAAGTGTGTGTGATGTCATCACGTCCATATAGAGGAACTGTGTGATGTCATCACGTCCATATAGAGGAACTGTGTGATGTCATCATGTCCGAAATCTGAGGAATGTTTCCAGCACCAAGGGGTCCAACCCCATATTAGCAAAGTATACCTACCAAAAGTGGTCAGTAAAAAAAAAAAAAAATAATCAAAAAATATAATATTTGTATTTATAACTTTTTTTTAATTTTTATTTATAATGTATTAAATAATTATATATATATATATATATATATATATATATATATATATATATATATATATATATACATACACACACATATATATACACACACACACACACACACAAAAATAAAAAAAATAAAAAAATTGTATTTATAATGAAATATATACATATGATCACTTAGTGGCCGGTGAATAGTGAAAATTTCAATATATGTGTATGTAAATTACACACACACATACATATACACACACACTCCACAACAAAAAATAAAAAATATTTATATATAATAAAATAGAGGTCCCGCTGCTATAAACAGTTTATCAGATACGGCTGGAGATAGTGGGAGGGAATGGAAAAGATTAGAATATACAAGAACTCGGCGTCACTTACTGAAGCCGAACAGGAAACGTCTTGCAATTGTTTTTCATCATTTATTTATTTTTTTATCCGTTTGTAGCAATAGTTTCATCTATTAGAACTGGTTTGGTGTAACGTTTATACCTTCAGATTCAGGACCTACCCAGCTGGGTTATATAAATGGACCCCTCTATGGAGAGCCCAGAACTCAGCAGTGTCTGTTGATCTACAGTATAGCATATGTTATTCCTAATAAAACTCAGCTGCTGCAGAACCTCAGTCTGAGAAAGACAGGAGGGCTACAAGGTAGGTCCTAATCCAGTGCTTCCTAACCAGGGTGCTTCCCACTGTTGCAAAACTACAATCCCCAGCATGCCCGGACAGCCTTCGGCTGTCCGGGCATGCCGGAGGATTGTAGTTTTGCAACAGCTGGAGGCACCCTGGTTGGGAAGCACTGGCTGATCCAAGAGAGCAGGGACGCTTCATGGTAAACCAGGCACAACCATAGCCATGCTTTTCTTACCCATTGTAAATCTGGCATCTACAATTTAAACGTGCAGAAGATAAACATGGCTGAGCCCTAATACACAGTGTATTATTATGTGCGAGGCCTCCGACCCCGCCAGCTCCGTGCCCACTTCCCTAGTCCGGGATTCCCAGTCTGACGGCTCTCACATAGTAATCATCTTATCGGGCTTCACTATATGTGGCAATGTATGGGTGAGTAATCTGGATCATCACACAGGATTTCTCCAGAATATCAGGCAGGAGTCCACCTCTTCTGTCAGGACAACCTTATATACAGACATAATCTGCATAAAAAGACAGGTCCCACATCAGTTATCATAGGGACAGAGCCAGGACTGGCAAAATCTCTCTCCCCTGCAGAAGGGGTTCTGCTGTAACTATTGGAGCGGGGGGGGGCTAGCCTGAGTGCCGAGGAAGAAGAGGAGGAAGAGGGCTAGCCTGGGTGCCGAGGAAGAAGAGGAGGAGGAAGAGGGGGAGGGCTAGCCTGGGCGCCATGGAAGAAGAGGAGAGGGAGGGCTAGCCTGGCCCCCGAGGAAGTAGAGGGGGAGGGCTAGCCTGGGCTAGTTATATCTGGTTCTACAAGTGCAATCCCCATTGCAATACCAGACACAACCTATTGACAGAGTGGCGCTATTTCCATGAGAACGCGGCCACGGTATTCTAATCTCATCCAACCCTTCTAAAATGTCGCACAGACAATAAATTCTAGTTTATAGAACTCCAGACGTGACCAGGTCTATGAAAGTCTTCTACATCCTCAAACACCCATATACAGGAGCCAACATATTATTATTATGGCTGTGATCTGCAATTATCCGGCCTCGGAGCCGTAACCTTCAATTTTCACCTGTAACCAGACTACAACACAACGCGGAGGCTCCTGGTGCCAGCTGCTTCTCCTGCCAATGCCCACATTCCACACAACCAGAATATTTCATGCAAAAAAAAAGTCAAAATATTAATATTTCACATTAAACACAAGGGAGGAAACACAGCTGACCATTTACCGTATACACGGCCGGGCTCTTAAAGGGGTACTCCGCTGGAAAACTTTTTTTTATTTTTTAAATCAACTGGTGCCAGAAAATTTAACAGATTTGTAAATTACTTCTATTTAAAAATCTTAATCCTTCCAGTACTTATCAGCTGCTGTATGCTCCACAGCAAGTTCTTTTCTTTTTGAATTTCCTTTCCAGTCTGACCACAGTGCTCTCTGCTGACACCTCAGTCCATGTCAGGAACTGTCCAGAGCAGGAGACGTTTTCTATGGAGGATTTTCTCCTACCCTGGACAGTTCCTGAACTGGACAGAGGTGGCAGCAGAGAGCACTGTGGTCAGGCTGGAAAGGAAATTCAAAAAGAAAAGAACTTCCTGTGGCGCATACAGCAGCTGACAAGTACTTGAAGGATTAAGATTTTTAAATAGAAGTCATTTACACATCTGTTTAACTTTAAAAAAATAAAATAAAATAAAAAAAATGTTTTCCAGGGGAGTACCCCTTTAAAGCTGTCCATTTTAGACAACCCTTTTTTCCCGTATGCGTTTATTTTTTATTTTTTTATTTTTTATTTTTATTTTTTTACACATGGACATCACTGGGGTCAGGTGCCCTCTTTATTGGCTGTAGGGGTCCTAAAGGTCACAAATAGAGATGAGCGAACTTACAGTAAATTCGATTCGTCACGAACTTCTCAGCTCGGCAGTTGATGACTTTTCCTGCATAAGTTCAGTTAGTTCAGCTTTCCGATGCTCCGGTGGGCTGGAAAAGGTGGATACAGTCCTAGGAAAGAGTCTCCTCGGACTGTATCCACCTTTTCCAGCCCACGGGAGCACCTGAAAGCTGAACTAATTTATGCAGGATAAGTCATCAACTGCCGAGCCGAGAAGTTTGTGACGAATCGAATTTACTGTAAGTTCGCTCATCTCTAGTCACAAATGATCACAAGTACGGACTGTATGCCATGGGAGTTGTAGTTGCAAAACTACAACTCCCAGCATGCCCGGACAGCCTTCGGCTGTCCGGGCATGCTGGGAGTTGTAGTTTTGCAACAGCCGGGTGAACCAGTGAATACTTGACTCATCGCCAACAGCTTTCTGTTAGACAATATTGGGAACCGCCATGGACACCAAAGATAGCTGAAGAACCCAATAGGGTCCGCGCCACATTCCTCCCTGGTATAAGAGTCTTGTCTCTAGGGCAGGTGTGAACACAACCTAAGGATAGCGATTACACTCGGTATTACCATAAACTCATCCATGTGCATTTATGCTGCTTATTTTCTGCAGTCGATTTTGGTGTCCATTGACTTTAATGGGCAGCAAAATACCCTGCAGAAAATCTGCAGCAAAATACACACGTGTGAACTTACCCTAAGGGCTCATTCACATGGCAGAATATTGAGTGCAGCAGCGCCGAGTAAATCATTCGGCGCTAGAACCTCTGTCTCCATAGACGGCAAAGCATTTCCAAGAGGATTCTGCTAAAAGGCAATGTTCGCACAACGGAATATGTGCAGACATTCCACGCATTTATAGAATCCAGCCGGCGATAGGCCCACCCGGAAGTTCACCGTCTTATAGACGGCAATGCATTTCCGAGCAGGATCTGCAAAAACAACAGACATGTCTATTCTTTTTGCCGTCGCCGGAATCGGGATTTCACCATGTGAGCAGTCCATCAGAAATGAATGGGACTCTGCTTCAGCAGAATGTCCGTGTGGAATATTCCTGCGCAAATCCACAGATATTCCGCCGCGAGACCATAGCCAAAAAAAAATGACCGTGTGGAATTACAATTTATGCTGCGAAAATTTGGCCGTGTGAACAGTGCACCAGTCATGAGGGGGGGGGGGGGGGGCGATACCAGTGATGTTGACTCCTGCGAGTCTCATTCATATGACTAGGGTTGTATTATAATTATATTCTGAAGCATATCTGCAATGTGTGTTCCTACCTAGAGCTGAGCGAACTTACAGTAAATTTGATTCGTCACAAACTTCTCGGCTCGGCAGTTGATGACTTATCCTGCATAAATTAGTTCAGCTTTCAGGTGCTCCCGCGGGCTGGAAAAGGTGGATACAGTCCCAGGAGACTCTTTCCTAGGACTGTATCCACCTTTTCCAGCCCGCCGGAGCACCTGAAGGCTGAACTAATTTACGCAGGATAAGTCATCAACTGCCGAGCCGAGAAGTTCTTGACGAATCGAATTTACTGTAAGTTCGCTCATCTCTATTCCTACCCTAAGGATACATTCACACATGCATATATTGCTGCCTATTGTTCCCGGAAAAAAGGAAAAGAAAAAAAAAAGTGGGAGCATTTTTACGGGAAAATGGGCACAAAAACTTAAATGAGCACCGAAATGTTTACACTCTGGGGGAGATTTATCAAAACCTGTGCAGAGGAAGAGTGGTGCAGTTGCCCATAGCAACCAATCAGATTGCTTCTTTCATTTTCCACAGGCCTCTTTAGAGGCCTGTGAAAAATGAAAGAAGCAATCTGATTGGTTGCTATGGGCAACTGCACCACTCTTCCTCTGCACAGGTTTTGATAAATCTCCCCCTCTGTGTACAAAGCCTAAATGTATTATCATCTGTGTAGACTGTGGGGGAGATTTATCAAAACCTGTGCAGAGGAAAAGTTGCCCAGTTGCCCATAGCAACCAATCAAATCACTTCTTTCACTTTGGCCTTGTTAGAAATGAAAGAAGCAATCTGATTGGTTGCTATGGGCAACTTTTCCTCTGGACAGGTTTTGATAAATCTTCCTCAGTGTGTGTATAGATTACCGTACGATATTATACAATTAAAACAATAAAATAAAAATGCAAATAACTAAGGCAGTGTTTTCCAAACAGTGTGTCTCCAGCTGTTGCAAAGGCTGTCCGGCCATGCTGGGAGTTGTAGTTTTGCAACAGCTGGAGACACACTGTTAAGAAAACACTGAACTGAGGAAACATAATAGGGATGATATTAGTATTAAAATCCTTATCCCGCTCTCATTATTATATTATATTATTATATTATTATTATTATTATTATTATTATTATTATTATTTCACCATCCCCATTATATTTCCTTGGTTCTTCACAATGTTTTCCCCTGTAGTTTAACCTGAGTGGACATAAAAAAAGATTAAAAATTAAATTGAAAGTATTTTTAACTTATTATTAACGTATTCTTAACAGTATTTTTTTTTCATCCCATCACTTACAACTAAATAAGTGGACACCAGACGGAAACTTGACGGACTCCACTAAAATTAATCAATGGGATCCATTGTACAACAAACCATTCGCCTTCATTTTTTGGCCATGGACAGAATCTTCATTGAAAGCCCCAAACTATACATTCAATGTAGACGGAAATAAAACCTAATATTAACTAAGAATGATTATTATTTATTACATTAATTATGTTATCATTATTAACAAGGTAATTATTGTAAAAATTACAAAATAATTTATAATGCAAATATATTTATAAAAAAGAAAAAAAAAAAGGGAAGAATTAAGTCATCCATATCATTTTTTCCTGGATGTTATCAGGTCTCACACCCCATGGTCATATTTGTAGCCAAATCAAAATACAGACTTTTTTCTAAACCTTTTCTAAATCGCTGCAGGCCATTGGCTCGTCTTTTTGGTAGGATTCTGTCATTTTCCCCGTTCTTTCTTCCTGTATTATCTTTTCTTCATACAATGTGCACCGGTGGAAGTTGTTCCATTGACTTTCATATAACTCAGTCTGTAACTCTAGTGTGTATACCCTACATATGGCGGACACCAGTATGTGCCCAGTGTACACCCTACGTATGGCGGACACCAGTATGTGCCCAGTGTACACCCTACGTATGGCGGACACCAGTATGTGCCCAGTGTATACCCTACGTATGGCGGACACCAGTATGTGCCCAGTGTATACCCTACGTATGGCGGACACCAGTATGTGCCCAGTGTACACCCTACGTATGGCGGACACCAGTATGTGCCCAGTGTACACCCTACGTATGGCGGACACCAGTATGTGCCCAGTGTACACCCTACGTATGGCGGACACCAGTATGTGCCCAGTGTATACCCCACGTATGGCGGACACCAGTATGTGCCCAGTGTATACCCCACGTATGGCGGTTCCCATTATGTGCCCAGTGTATACCCCACGTATGACGGTTCCCATTATGTGCCCAGTGTATACCCCACGTATGACGGTTCCCATTATGTGCCCAGTGTATACCCCACGTATGACGGTTCCCATTATGTGCCCAGTGTATACCCCACGTATGACGGTTCCCATTATGTGCCCAGTGTATACCCCACGTATGACGGTTCCCATTATGTGCCCAGTGTATACCCCACGTATGACGGTTCCCATTATGTGCCCAGTGTATACCCCACGTATGACGGTTCCCATTATGTGCCCAGTGTATACCCCATGTATGACGGTTCCCATTATGTGCCCAGTGTATACCCCATGTATGACGGTTCCCATTATGTGCCCAGTGTATACCCCATGTATGACGGTTCCCATTATGTGCCCAGTGTATACCCCATGTATGACGGTTCCCATTATGTGCCCAGTGTATACCCCATGTATGACGGTTCCCATTATGTGCCCAGTGTTTACCCCATGTATGACGGTTCCCATTATGTGCCCAGTGTATACCCCATGTATGACGGTTCCCATTATGTGCCCAGTGTTTACCCCATGTATGACGGTTCCCATTATGTGCCCAGTGTATACCCCATGTATGACGGTTCCCATTATGTGCCCAGTGTATACCCCATGTATGACGGTTCCCATTATGTGCCCAGTGTATACCCCATGTATGACGGTTCCCATTATGTGCCCAGTGTATACCCCATGTATGACGGTTCCCATTATGTGCCCAGTGTATACTCCATGTATGACGGTTCCCATTATGTGCCCAGTGTATACCCCATGTATGACGGTTCCCATTATGTGCCCAGTGTATACCCCATGTATGACGGTTCCCATTATGTGCCCAGTGTATACCCCATGTATGACGGTTCCCATTATGTGCCCAGTGTATACCCCATGTATGACGGTTCCCATTATGTGCCCAGTGTATACCCCATGTATGACGGTTCCCATTATGTGCCCAGTGTATACCCCATGTATGACGGTTCCCATTATGTGCCCAGTGTATACCCCATGTATGACGGTTCCCATTATGTGCCCAGTGTATACCCCATGTAGGACGGTTCCCATTATGTGCCCAGTGTATACCCCATGTAGGACGGTTCCCATTATGTGCCCAGTGTATACCCCATGTACGACGGTTCCCATTATGTGCCCAGTGTATACCCCATGTACGACGGTTCCCATTATGTGCCCAGTGTATACCCCATGTATGACGGTTCCTATTATGTGCCCAGTGTATACCCCACGTATGACGGTTACCTTTATGTGCCCAGTGTATACCCCACGTATGACGGTTCCCATTATGTGCCCAGTGTATACCCCATGTATGACGGTTCCCATTATGTGCCCAGTGTATACCCCATGTATGACGGTTCCTATTATGTGCCCAGTGTATACCCCACGTATGACGGTTACCTTTATGTGCCCAGTGTATACCCCACGTATGACGGTTACCAGTTGTGGACACCACAAGACACGGCATAAATTGAGTCTAATGATAAACACAACTTATAATAATAATAATTCCCCAGCACAGGGGGCGCTCACCTTCCCGGGCTTTCAGCAGGACGGTGTTGGCCACAATATTTTCCAGTTCCATGGTGGCGGTCACACGGGCTCAGTCAGTGGACGCGGTGATGACCATTGGGTAGTATAATGGCCGGATCAGACATGGACGCCTCTGATAATCCAGATTGTCCCCAGATTTGGGAATATTTCTTGATCTCTCAGTATATGGAGAAGGCAGGTGAGTGGAGGGGGCACAGGTGACACCCCCTCTATGTGCACTGTATACTACAAGAGATACACTACTATCCTCTATAGAGGAGATACACAGCGACCTCAGGGTGCGGGGGCCCCGGGGTGATGGGGGATCCTAGTCAGACAACTTGGAGGGGACGGGGAGCCCCATAACCGGGGACGGCTCTGCTCCTCACAGCGATCTACAGGCGGCGGCAGGAGGCGGATCCTCCCCGGCGCTGCTCCCGGACCGGGGGGTGAGGATCCCCGGGACAGCGGCAGCAGGAAGTAACATGGAACTGGAGGCGGCGAATGTACAAGCGAGATGCTGGATCCTAGTGGCTAAAGGACCTTTGATGAGGTCATGACCATGTGATCGGTCACGTGTGAGGGGGAGGAGTCAGGCTGCGGGCTGTGCTGGGATTCATAAACTCTTCGTTAGTTTGTGCTTGTGTGTGTAGTGAGCAGAGGTGTGTGTAGTGTACAGGTGTGTAGTGTACAGGTGTGTAGTGTACAGGTGTGTAGTGTACAGGTGTGTAGTGTACAGGTGTGTAGTGTACAGGTGTGTAGTGTACAGGTGTGTAGTGTACAGGTGTGTAGTGAGCAGAGGTGTGTGTAGTGTACAGGTGTGTAGTGTACAGGTGTGTGTGTAGTGTACAGGTGTGTGTAGTGAGCAGAGGTGTATATAGTGTACAGGTGTGTATAGTGAGCAGAGGTGTGTGTAGTGTACAGGTGTGTAGTGAGCAGAGGTGTGTGTAGTGTACAGGTGTGTATAGTGAGCAGAGGTGTATATAGTGTACAGGTGTGTATAGTGAGCAGAGGTGTGTATATAGTGTATAGTGAGCAGAGGTGTGTATATATAGTGTACAGGTGTGTATAGTGAGCAGAGGTGTATATAGTGTACAGGTGTATATAGTGTACAGGTGTGTATAGTGAGCAGAGGTGTGTATAGTGAGCAGAGGTGTGTATAGTGAGCAGAGGTGTGTATAGTGAGCAGAGGTGTGTATAGTGAGCAGAGGTGTGTGTATAGTGAGCAGAGGTGTGTGTATAGTGTACAGGTGTGTAGTGAGCAGAGGTGTGTGTAGTGTACAGGTGTGTGTAGTGAGCAGAGGTGTGTGTATAGTGTACAGGTGTGTAGTGAGCAGAGGTGTGTATAGTGTACAGGTGTGTGTAGTGAGTAGAGGTGTGTGTGTAGTGAGCAGAGGTGTGTATAGTGTAAAGGTGTGTGTAGTGAGCAGAGCTCGGTGTGTATAGTGAGCAGAGGTGTGTATAGTGTACAGGTGTGTATAGTGAGCAGAGGTGTGTATAGTGTACAGGTGTGTGTAGTGAGCAGAGCTCGGTGTGTATAGTGAGCAGAGGTGTGTGTAGTGTACAGGTGTGTAGTGAGCAGAGGTGTGTGTAGTGTACAGGTGTGTATAGTGAGCAGAGGTGTATATAGTGTACAGGTGTGTATAGTGAGCAGAGGTGTGTATATAGTGTATAGTGAGCAGAGGTGTGTGTATATAGTGTACAGGTGTGTATAGTGAGCAGAGGTGTGTATAGTGTACAGGTGTGTGTAGTGAGCAGAGCTCGGTGTGTATAGTGAGCAGAGGTGTGTGTAGTGTACAGGTGTGTAGTGAGCAGAGGTGTGTGTAGTGTACAGGTGTGTATAGTGAGCAGAGGTGTATATAGTGTACAGGTGTGTATAGTGAGCAGAGGTGTGTGTATATAGTGTACAGGTGTGTATAGTGAGCAGAGGTGTATATAGTGTACAGGTGTGTATAGTGAGCAGAGGTGTATATAGTGTACAGGTGTGTATAGTGAGCAGAGGTGTGTGTATAGTGTACAGGTGTGTATAGTGAGCAGAGGTGTGTGTATAGTGTACAGGTGTGTAGTGAGCAGAGGTGTGTGTAGTGTACAGGTGTGTGTAGTGAGCAGAGGTGTGTGTATAGTGTACAGGTGTGTAGTGAGCAGAGGTGTGTATAGTGTACAGGTGTGTGTAGTGAGCAGAGCTCGGTGTGTATAGTGAGCAGAGGTGTGTGTATAGTGTACAGGTGTGTAGTGAGCAGAGGTGTGTATAGTGTACAGGTGTGTGTAGTGAGTAGAGGTGTGTGTATAGTGTACAGGTGTGTAGTGAGCAGAGGTGTGTATAGTGTAAAGGTGTGTGTAGTGAGCAGAGCTCGATGTATATAGTGTACAGGTGTATATAGTGTAGAGGTGTGTGTAGTGAGCAGAGTTCGATGTATATAGTGTACAGGTGTGTATAGTGAGCAGAGGTGTGTGTATAGTGTACAGGTGTGTATAGTGAGCAGAGCTCGATGTATATAGTGTACAGGTGTGTATAGTGAGCAAAGGTGTGTGTGTATAGTGTACAGGTGTGTATAGTGAGCAGAGGTGTGTGTATAGTGTACAGGTGTGTGTAGTGAGCAAAGGTGTGTGTATAGTGTACAGGTGTGTGTAGTGAGCAAAGGTGTGTGTATAGTGTACAGGTGTGTATAGTGAGCAGAGGTGTGTGTATAGTGTACAGGTGTGTGTAGTGAGCAGAGCTCGATGTATATAGTGTACAGGTGTGTGTAGTGAGCAGAGGTGTGTGTAGTGAGCGGAGCTCGATGTGTATAGTGAGCAGAGGTGTGTGTATATAGTGTGTAGTGAGCAGAGCTCGGTGTGTGTATAGTGTACAGGTGTGTATAGTGAGCAGAGTTCGATGTGTATAGTGAGCAGAGGTGTGTGTGTATAGTGTACAGGTGTGTGTAGTGAGCAGAGCTCGATGTATATAGTGAGCAGAGGTGTGTGTATAGTGTGTAGGTGTGTGTAGTGAGCAGAGCTCGATGTGTGTGTGTGTGTATATAGTGTACAGGTGTGCGTAGTGAGCAGAGGTGTGTATAGTGAACAGAGCTGAGTGTGTGCGTGTGTAGTGTGCAGAGGTGTGTGTAGTGTGAAAAGGTATATGTGTGTGTGTGTGTGTGTGTGTGTGTATATATATATATATATATATATATATATATATGTGTGTACAGTGTACAGGTGTTTGTGTAGTGAGCAAAGCTGTGTATAGTGTACAGGTGTGTGTGTGTGTGTGTGTGTGTGTGTATATATATATATATATATATATATATATGAGTGTACATGTATGTGTGTAGTGAGTAGAGCTGTATGTATAGTGTACAGGTGTGTGTAGTGTGCAGAGCTGTGTGTATAGTATACAGGTGTGTGCAGACGTGTGTAGTGAGCAGAGCTGTGTGTGTAGTAAGCAGAGCTGTGTATGTGTATAGTGTGCAGAGGTGTGTAGTGTGCAGAGATGTGTGTAGTGGGAAGAGGTGTGTGTGTGTGTATAGTGTGCAGAGATGTGTGTAGTGTGAAGAGGTGTGTGTGTGTGTGTGTATATATATATATATATATATATATATATATATAGTGTGTGTGTGTGTATAGTGTACAGGTGTGTGTGTAGTGAGTAGAGCTGTGTAGTGAGCAGAGCTGTGGGTGTGTAGTAAGCAGAGCTGTGTATGTGTGTAGTGTGCAGAAATGTGTGTAGTGGGAAGAGGTGTGTGTGTGTATATAGTGTACAGGTGTGTGTATATAGTGTGCAGAGATGTGTGTAGTGTGAAGAGGTGTGTGTGTATATATATATATATATATATATATATATATAGTGTGTGTGTATAGTGTACAGGTGTGTGTAGTGAGTAGAGCTGTGTATCGTGTACAGGTGTGTGTAGTGTGCAGAGCTGTGTGTGTAGTGTACAGGTGTGTGTAGTGAGCAGAGTTGTGTATGTGTATAGTGTGCAGAGATGTGTGTAGTGTGAAGAGGTGTGTGTGTGTGTGTGTATATGTATAGTGTACAGTTGTGTGTGTAGTGTACAGGTGTGTGTGTAGTGTACAGGTGTGTGTGTAGTGAGCAGAGCTGTGCCTGTGTAGTGTGCAGAGCTGTGTGTGTGTGTGTAATGTACATTGTGCAGAGCTGTGTGTGTGTGTAATGTACATGGTGCAGAGCTGTGTGTGTGTAATGTACATGGTGCAGAGCTGTGTGTGTGTGTAATGTACATGGTGCAGAGCTGTGTGTGTAATGTACATGGTGCAGAGCTGTGTGTGTGTGTAATGTACATGGTGCAGAGCTGTGTGTGCGTGTAATGTACATGGTGCAGAGCTGTGTGTGTGTGTAATGTACATGGTGCAGAGCTGTGTGTGTGTGTGTAATGTACATGGTGCAGAGCTGTGTGTGTGTGTGTGTGTGTGTAATGTACATGGTGCAGAGCTGTGTGTGTGTGTAATGTACATGGTGCAGAGCTGTGTGTGTGTAATGTACATGGTGCAGAGCTGTGTATGTGTAATGTACATGGTGCAGAGCTGTGTGTGTGTGTGTAATGTACATGGTGCAGAGCTGTGTGTGTGTGTGTAATGTACATGGTGCAGAGCTGTGTGTGTGTGTGTAATGTACATGGTGCAGAGCTGTGTGTGTGTGTGTGTGTGTGTGTGTGTAATGTACATGGTGCAGAGCTGTGTGTGTGTGTGTAATGTACATGGTGCAGAGCTGTGTGTGTGTGTGTAATGTACATGGTGCAGAGCTGTGTGTGTGTGTGTAATGTACATGGTGGAGAGCTGTGTGTGTGTGTAATGTACATGGTGCAGAGCTGTGTGTGTAATGTACATGGTGCAGAGCTGTGTGTGTGTGTGTGTGTAATGTACATGGTGCAGAGCTGTGTGTGTAATGTACATGGTGCAGAGCTGTGTGTGTGTGTGTGTAATGTACATGGTGTGGAGCTGTGTGTGTGTGTAATGTACATGGTGCGGAGCGGTGTATAATGTACATGGTGTGGAGCTGTGTGTGTGTGTAATGTACATGGTGCGGAGCGGTGTATAATGTACATGGTGCGGAGCTGTGTGTGTGTGTAATGTACATGGTGCAGAGCTGTGTGTGTGTGTGTGTGTGTAATGTACATGGTGCAGAGCTGTGTGTGTGTGTGTGTGTAATGTACATGGTGCAGAGCTGTGTGTGTGTGTGTGTAATGTACATGGTGCGGAGCTGTGTGTGTAATGTACATGGTGCGGAGCTGTGTGTAATGTACATGGTGCGGAGTTGTGTGTAATGTACATGGTGCAGAGCTGTGTGTGTGTGTAATGTACATGGTGCGGAGCTGTGTGTGTGTGTGTGTGTAATGTACATGGTGCAGAGCTGTGTGTGTGTGTGTGTGTGTGTGTAATGTACATGGTGCAGAGCTGTGTGTGTGTGTGTAATGTACATGGTGCGGAGCTGTGTGTGTAATGTACATGGTGCGGAGCTGTGTGTAATGTACATGGTGCGGAGTTGTGTGTAATGTACATGGTGCAGAGCTGTGTGTGTGTGTAATGTACATGGTGCGGAGCTGTGTGTGTGTGTGTGTGTGTAATGTACATGGTGCGGAGTTGTGTGTAATGTACATGGTGCAGAGCTGTGTGTGTGTGTAATGTACATGGTGCAGAGCTGTGTGTGTGTGTATAATGTACATGGTGCGGAGCTGTGTGTGTGTGTAATGTACATGGTGCGGAGCTGTGTGTAATGTACATGGTGCGGAGCTGTGTGTAATGTACATGGTGCGGAGTTGTGTGTAATGTACATGGTGCAGAGCTGTGTGTGTGTGTAATGTACATGGTGCGGAGCTGTGTGTGTGTGTGTGTGTAATGTACATGGTGCGGAGTTGTGTGTAATGTACATGGTGCAGAGCTGTGTGTGTGTGTAATGTACATGGTGCGGAGCTGTGTGTGTGTGTATAATGTACATGGTGCAGAGCTGTGTGTGTGTGTGTGTGTGTGTGTGTGTGTGTGTGTAATGTACATGGTGCAGAGCTGTGTGTGTGTGTGTAATGTACATGGTGCAGAGCTGTGTGTGTGTAATGTACATGGTGCAGAGCTGTGTGTGTGTGTAATGTACATGGTGCAGAGCTGTGTGTGTGTAATGTACATGGTGCAGAGCTGTGTGTGTGTAATGTACATGGTGCAGAGCTGTGTGTGTGTAATGTACATGGTGCAGAGCTGTGTGTGTGTGTGTGTGTGTGTGTGTAATGTACATGGTGCGGAGCTGTGTGTAATGTACATGGTGCGGAGCTGTGTGTAATATATACGGGGGGATTTATTACAGCAGGTTGTTGTCGGTCTATTGGTTTACATGTTTTCTAGTTGGAATGTTGTCTGTCATGCACCAGTTAGGATTGTGTTGCGTTGTGTACGCCTTCTGTGGCCCCTTTCACACTACAGGGATCATCTTGCTGTTTTACTGCTGTTATTTTTCAATAACGATGACCATCACCCCTTATTTTTAATGTGTTTTTTTTTCTTAAAAAACCTGATGTTGTTCGTCCGTTATTACCAGTTACATCCGTTTTGTTTTTAATCAGGTTTTTAACCCTTTTTTTGTAAAGCTGTACTGAGCATGTTAAAAAGACCTGACAATAAATGATGCAAACAGATGTTTTTTTGTGAACATCCGTTCACATAGACTTCAATGTTAAATTTTAACGTCCGTGTTTTTTTCACAAATTTTTTTTTTGCCGGCCCAAAAAATTTCTTCATGCACCGTCTTTTGTGGCGGCAGAAATAGCTGACATTAGTAAAAACAGACATGCCTGATACAGAAGGATGGTCAAAAAATCCTATTGAGATGAATGGGATTTTTTGACGGCCGTAATAACGGATGTTTTTACTGGATGATACATGTAGTGTGAAAGGGGCCTAACATAATGATAAATGGAGCAGACATGTGTGTGTATATGTAGGGGGACATACTTGACCACATGTACATCAGGAGCCCCCATAGGAGATTCTGTCCTATATGACCGGAAGAATAGTTCAGAATTCAGCGCTATTTTTATTTATTTATTTTTTTCTATCAAAGCAACGGACGCCACTGAAGAACCAGACCAATATACACTGTGGGGGAGATTCATCAAAACCTGTCCAGAGGAAAAGTTGTCCAGTTGCCCATAGCAACCAATCAGATCGCTTCTTTCAATTCTCAGAGGCCTTTTCAAAAATGAAAGAAGCGATCTGATTGGTTGCTATGGGCAACTCAGCAACTTTTCCTCTGGACAGGTTTTGATAAATCTCCCCCAGTATTTTTTACATCTCGACTTGCATAAGAAAGAAATAACATGTTCTACATTATATAAAAAGTTTTTGCAAATGACAGGTACACTTTTAAAGGGGTACTCACCTGGAAAAAAAAAATGTTTTTAAATCAACTGGTGCCAGAAAGTTAAACTGATTAGTAAATGACTTCTATTTAAACATCTTAACCCTTCCAGTACTTATCAGCTGCTGTATGCTCCACAGGATGTTTGTTTCTTTTTTTAATTTCATTTCTGTCTGTCCACAGTGCTCTCTTGCTGACACCTCTGTCTATTTTAGGAACTGTCCAGAGCAGGATAGGTTTGATATGGGGATTTGCTCCTACCCTGGACAGTTCCTAAAATGGACAGAGGTGTCAGCAGAGAGCACTGTGGTCAGACAGAAAAGAAATTCAAAAATAAAAGACCTTCCTCTGGAGCATACGGCAGCTGATGAGTACTGGAAGGGTTAAGATTTTTAAATAGAAGTGAT
The DNA here is from genome assembly GCF_029499605.1 of Hyla sarda. Classification (NCBI taxonomy): domain Eukaryota; kingdom Metazoa; phylum Chordata; class Amphibia; order Anura; family Hylidae; genus Hyla; species Hyla sarda. The sequence goes on along the minus strand of NC_079192.1, from coordinate 51,091,170 downwards.
TTACAAATCTGTTTAACTTTCTGGCACCAGTTGATTAACCCCTTAAGGACTCATGACGTACCGGTACGTCATGAGTCCGCTCCCGATCTATAACGCGGGGCAGGTCCAGCCTCTAACAACGGCCGGGACCCGTGGCTAATAGCGCGCAGCATTGATCGCGCTGCCGTGCTCTATTAACACATTAGATGCGGCGTTCAAAGTTGAACGCCGCGTCTAAAGTGAAAGTGAAACCATGCCGGTTAGCTCAGGGAGCTGTTCGGGATAGCCGCGGCAAAATCGCTGCATCCTGAACAGCTTACAGGACAGCAGGAGGATCCCTTCCTGCCTCCTCGCTGTCCGATCGCCGAATGACTGCTCAGTGCCTGAGATCCAGGCATGAGCAGTCAAGCGTCAGAATCATCGATCACTGGTTTCCTATGAGAAACCATTGATCAATGTAAAAGATCAGTGTGTGCAGTTTTATAGGTCCCTATGGGAGCCATAACACTGCAAAAAAAAAGTGAATAAAGATCATTTAACCCCTTCCCTATTAAAAGTTGGAATCTCCCCCCTTTTCCCATAAAAAAATAAAAATAAATAAACATATGTGGTATCGCCGCGTGCGGAAATGTCCGAATTATAAAAATATATCGTTAATTAAACCGCACGGTCAATGGCGTGCGTGCAAAAAAATTCCAAAGTCCAAAATAGTGCATTTTTTGTCACTTTTTCTATCAAGAAAAAATGAATAAAAAGCGATAAATAAGTCCTATCAATGCAAAAATGGACTGCTAAAAACTTCAGATCACGGCGCAAAAATTGAGCCCTCATACCTCCCATATGTGGAAAAAAAAAGTTAGAGGGGTCAGAAGATGACAATTTTAAACGTATACATTTTCCTGCATGTAGTTATGATTTTTTCCAGAAGTACGACAATCAAACCTATATAAGTAGGGTATCATTTTAATTGTATGGACCTACAGAATAAAGATAAGGTGTCATTTTTACCGGAAAATGTACTACGTAGAAACGGAAGCCCCCAAAAGTTACAAAATGGCGTTTTTTTTAAATTTTGTCTCACAATGATTTTTTTTCCGTTTTGCCATAGATTTTTGGGTAAAATGACTGACGTCATTACAAAGTAGAATTGGTGGCGCAAAAAATAAGCCAGCATATGGATTTTTAGGTGCAAAATTGAAAGAGTTATGATTTTTTAAAGGTAAGGAGGAAAAAACGAAAATGGAAAAACGCCTTAAGGGGTGAAATTTTTATTTTTTTTTCTCCAGTGGAGTACCCCTTTTAAGGGAAGTTCCACCCAAGGGTTAATTTTCCATCCGCCACTACTTCTAGCCTCCCTGACCAATAACAGAGGGGGAAAACTCTTCTGTGAAGTCTTCATTGTATACTTCCTGCAACTCTAAGCTCTGTATTGTATTAGATTGGAAAGTACCAGATTTTATATATTTATTCTGCTATATAAAACAGGTGACCGCACATCTGTCCTCTTCATATCTAATGTTTAGAGTTAGGGTCTATTCACACGGGCAGAATTGCGCCTGAAATCAAAGCCCAATACACTTCTATGGGATTCTGCACTCCTGTTAACACTTCGGAAATCCCTGGAAGGATTAAGATTTTTAAGTAGAAGTAATTTACAAATATGTATAACTTTGTGGCACCAGTTGATAGTTGATTTAAAAAAAAAATAAAAAAAATGTTTTTCACTGGAGTACCCCTTTAACCACTTAAGGACCAAGGGCATACTTGTACGCCCGTGGGAATTTCGGGCCCGGCCACGCGCCTGGCAGGGACCAGACCAGGGTGACTGCTGATATCTATCAGCAGGCACCCCGTGCAAATGCCCAGAGGGGTAATCCGAGCCGCCGATTCCGGGTCATGCGGGTCTATGGTGACCCGGAATATAAGGGGGATCGCGGTTGTCAAAGACACCCACGATCCACCTGAAGGGATAGGAGGGAGGTGGCAGGGGTGACACCTCACTCCTATCCCTGCTATTGGTTGCCAGAAGCGACCTGGGGCGGGGGGGGGGTTAACTTTCAGTTTCCCTGTTCTGCCCACCTACAATAGACGGGGCAGAACGGGGAAACTGACAGAGGACCGGCGGCCGAGGATCCACTTACCCATCCGGAGGCTGCATTCGACAGTGATCGTCGTGCGGCTGGCTCACTGGATCCTACGGAAGCCGGTGAGTTGCCTAGCAACATCTGGAGGGCTACAGTGTGAGACCACTATACAGTGGTCTCTTAACTGTAGCCCTCTAGATGTTGCAAAACTACAACTCCCAGCATGCCCAGACAGCTGTTTGGGCATGCTAGGATTTGTAGTTTTGCAACATCTGGAGGGCCACAGTTTGGAAATCACTGTGCAGTGGTCTCTAAACTAGCCCTCCAGATGTTGCTAAACTGCAAATCCCAGCATGCCCAAACAGCTGTCTCGGCATGCTGGGAGTTGTAGTTGCGTACCTCCAGCTGTTACATCTCCCAGCATGCCCTTTGGCGATCAGTACATGCTGGGAGTTGTAGTTTTGCAACAGCTGGAGGCACACTGGTTGGAAAATACTGAGTTAGGTAACAGAACCTAACTAAAGGTTTTCCAACCAGTGTGCCTCCAGCTGTTGCAAAAGTACAACTCCCAGCATACACGGTCTGTCAGGAAAGGCTGGGAGTTGTAGTTTTGAAACAGCTGGAGGTTTGCCCAAAAGTTAATGAATGTACAGGGTACATTCACACAGGCAGGTTGACAGTGAGTCTCCTGCTTCAAGTACGAGCTGTGGCAAATTTTTCACTGCAGCGCAAACTCCTTGCGGGAAACTCACTGTAACCCGCCAGTGCGAATATACCCTAACAACACTACACTACACTAACACATAATAAAGGGTAAAACAATACATATACACCCCCTTACACTGTCCCCCTGAAAAAACGGAGCCTCCAGCTGTTGCAAAACAACAATTCCCCGCATTTCCGGACAGACACTGACTGTCCAGGCATGCTGGGAGTTTAGCAACAGCTGGAGGCACCCTGCTTGGGACTCACTGGTGTAGAATACCCCTATGTCCACCCCTATCCAATCCCTAATTTAGTCCTTAAATGCTCAAGGCCCTCTCTCACTTCAGAGCCCTGTCGTATTTCAAGGAAACAGTTTAGGGCCACATATGGGATATTTCCGTACTGGGTAGAAATTGCACTAAAAATTTTGGGGGCTTTTTTCTCCTTTTACCCTTTATGAAAAGGAAAAGTTGGGATCTACACCAAAAATAAAAAGTTTTACACTAACATGCTGGTGATGCCCCATACTTTTTATTTTCACAAGAGGTAAAGGAAAAAAATGTGGGCGTAAAATGCTCTGCGGGCACACAACAAGGCTCAGGAGTGAGAGCGCACTATGTACATTTGAGGCCTAAATTGGTGATTTGCACAGGGGTGGATGATTTTACAGCGGTTCTGACAAACGCAAAAAAAATAAATACCCACATGTGACCCCATTTTGGAAACTACACCCCTCACGGAACGTAACAAGGGGTATAGTGAGCTGTAACACCCCACAGGTGTTTGACGAATTTTCGTTAAAGTTGGATGGAAGAATGAAAAAAAAAATTCACTAAAATGCTGGTGTTACCCTAAATTTTTCATTTTCACAAGGGAAAATAGGAAAAAGCCCCCCAAAATTTGTAACCCCATTTCTTCTCAGTAAGAACATACCCCATGTATGGATGTATAGTGCTCTGCGGGCGAACTACAATGCTCAGAAGAGAAGGAGCGCCATTTGTCCGCAATTGAAGACCATGTGTGTTTACAAAGCCCCCATAGTGCCAGAACAATGGACCCCCCCACATGTGACCCCATTTTGGAAACTACACCCCTCACGTAATGTAATAAGTGGTGCAGTGAGCATTTACACCCCACAGGTGTCTGACAGATTTTATGAACCGTGGTCCGTGAAAATGAAAAATGTAATTTTTCATTTGCACAGTCCACTATTCCAAAGATCAGTCAAACGCCAGTGGGGTGTAAATACTCACTGCACCCCATATTAAATTCTGTGAGGGGTGTAGTTTCAAAAATGGGGGTCACATGTGGGGGGTTCCACTGTACTGGCACCACGGGGGGCTTTCCAAACAAATTCTCTCTCTAAAAGCTCATTGGCGGTCCTCCTCTTCTGAGCATTGTAGTGCACCATCAGAGCACTTTACATCCACACATGGGGTATTTCCATACTCAGAAGAAATGGGGTTACACATTTTGTGGGTCATTTTCTCCTATTACCCCTTGTAAAAATGTAAAAAAAAAATTTCATTTACACATCCAAATTTAACAAAAAGTCGTGAAATACCTGTGAGGTGTTAAGGCTCACTGTATCCCTTGTTATGTTCCTTAAGGGGTGTAGTTTCTAAAATGGTATGCCATGTTTTTTATTGCTGTTCTGGCACCATAGGGGCTTCCTAAATGCGACATGCCCCCCCCCCCCCCAAAAACCATTTCAGCAAAATTTCCTTTCCAAAAGCCAATGTGACTGAAATGGGGTTACACATTTTGGGGGGCATTTTCTCCCATTTCCCTTTATAAAAATGGTAAGTTTGGGGGGAAAAACTGCACTTTAGTAGAAAATTTTTTTTTTTTCATTTACACATCCGACGAAAAGTTGTCAAACACCTGTCGGGTGTTAAGGCTCACTGGAACCCTTGTTACGTGCCTTGAGGGGTGTAGTTTCCAAAATGGTATGCCATGTGGGGGGGTTTCTGCGGTTCTGGCACCATAGGGGCTTCCTAAATGTGACATGCCCCCCAAAAACCATTTCAGAAAAACTCACTCTCCAAAATCCCATTGTCGCTCCTTCCCTTCTGAGCTCTCTACTGCGCCCGCCGAACACTTGACTTACACATGAGGTTTTTCCTTACTCAAGAGAAATTGGGTTACAAATTTTGAGGGGATTTTTCTCCTTTTACCCCTTGCAAAAATTCAAAAACTGGGTCTACAAGAACATGCGAGTGTAAAAAAATGAAGATTTTGAATTTTCTCCTTTATATTGCTGCTATTCCTGTGAAACACCTAAAGGGTTAACACACTTCCTGAATGTCATTTTGAATACTTTGAGGGGTGCAGTTTTTATAATGGGGTAATGTATGGGGTATTTCTAATATGAAATCCCTTCAAATCCACTTCAACTGAACTGGTCAATGAAAAATTCCGATTTTGAAAATTTTGTGAAAAATTGGAAAATTGCTGCTGAACTTTGAAGCCCTCCGATGTCTTCCAAAAGTAAAAACATGCCAATTTTATGATGCAAACATAAAGTAGACATATTGTATTTGTGAATCAAAATATAATTTATTTGGAATGTCTATTTTCCTTACAAGCAGAGAGCTTCAATGTGAGAAAAATTCGAAATTTGAAATTTTTTCATCAAATTTTGGAATTTTTCACCAAGAAATGATGCAAGTATCGTCAAATACCACTAACATAAAGTAGAATATGTCACGAAAAAACAATCCCGGAATTAGAATGCAAGGTAAAAGCATCCCAGAGTTATTAATGCTTAAAGTGAAAGTGGTCAGATGTGCAAAAAACACTCTGGTCCTTAAGGGGTTAAGGTGCATTCACATCACATTTTGGGTATACAAAAGCCTGCTGTAGTTTTTAGTCCGGCAACAAAACTGACACGGTTCAAAAATGAGCCGACCGGAGTCACTAGCTGACTCTGTCCGGCATATTGAAGTGAATGGGGTATGCCACAGGGAAATGGCAGCGGGCGTTTCTCCGGATCCGGCTGCCGTATAGCCAAAACGTGGTGTGAATTCGTCCTTAATGGAGAGCGCCATTCTCCTGTCTTATCTGTTACTACCCAAGAAAACTTATTATGGAGGTGACCTATATTGCCACTTTGAGACGGCAGAGCAATCCTCATGCCATGGTATCTCCTTTTTTCCCATAGGCTATGTACTGAAGACCCCATTTGTAATGTTGGTTGGGGGAGCCCACTGTGGTCAATGTATGCCTTTTATGCCTCAGTATGCCTGCAGATGTGTATTGCTGGATGTTGCTCTACATCTAGTGACCTGGCTACACCTTGTGCCACATTGAACCTCCTCCAAGCTCTACTGTTGAACACTTGGTAGTAGGGCTGGGCGGTATGACCAAATGTGTGTATCACAGTATTTTTGTAACTTATGGCAGTTCCACGGTATATAACGGTATTCCCCCCCCCCAAATCATGTGACCCGTGAGCGCTGTTCTGTCCCCCCCCCCCCCCCCATTATTAGCCCAGAGCTGCGCTGTCCCCATCGGGGTAAATATCACCCGCAAGCGCTGCCCTCCTCGTCCTCCTGTTTGTTGTGGGCCGCCGGCGCTGACACTCAATACTTTACGCTGTATCCCTATGCCCGGGCTGCAAATGATAAACAAAATAAACTTAAACTCATCTTCCTACGTCGGCTTCTTACTTGACAGTGGGCTCAATCTATCACCGGCCGAGGCGCAACATCGCTGCGGCCGGTGATAGGCTGACGACTCTCCAACGTTCACATCCCCAGGAAGCAGGTCGGGACCGACGGGGAAGGTGAGTTAAATGTTGTTTATCTTTTGAAGCCCAGGCATAGGGATACAGCGTACAGTATAGAGGGTCCCCCAATGGGGACAGCACAGTGCTGGGCTGATAATTAATTGGGGCGGCGGGGGGGGGCAGAACAGCGCTCCCGGGTCACATATGATTAGTTCCCCGATGTGGGGACAGTGCAGCGCTGGGCTGATAATTCATTCCCGAGGGGGAGGGGCCCTACCGGTATTGCGGTATGGGAAAAATTCATATCCTGCAGCACAGAAATTTCGGTATTCGGTATGAACCGGTATACCGCCCAGCACTACTTGGTAGAGGAGTGAGGAATTGTATTGCACTATGCCATGTCAAATTATTTTCCAGTACCACTTTGTAACTGGACCATGGCACCTGTCTTTAGAGGTGGCTCATCAACATAAATTAGCCAAAGACATGTGGTATTTGTTGGCAGATCCAGCCAATTTACATAGGCTTTGCCAATCATTTTTTAGCTCCATACCCATTGGATTGTCCTCAGATGCCACCATTGGTGGTTGGATCATTCATAGAAACATAGAATGTGTCAGCAGATAAGAACCATTTGGCCCATCTAGTCTGCCCAATAATCTGAATACTATGAATAGTCCCTGGCCCTATCTTATATGAAGGATAGCCTTATGCTTATCCTATGCATGTTTAAACTCCTTCACTGTATTTGCAGCGACCACTTCTGCAGGAAGACTATTCCATGTCTCCACTACTCTCTCAGTAAAGTAATACTTCCTCATATTACTGCAGAAACCTTTGCCCCTCTAATATAAAACTATGTCCTCTTGTGGTAGTTTTTCTTCTTCTAAATATCCTCTCCTCCTTTACCGTGTTGATTCCCTTTGTGTATTTATAAGTTTCTATCACCAAATATGTCAGATCTATGATTACACCACCAAGTTCTACACATCACTAAATATTCCAGCATTATATTTTATATCTAGGGTTATCCTTGGGTCATGTCTTCAATGGGGTTGTAATTTCTTCTCTGGGGACTTGGCTTTCCTCCCACTCAGTTCTACACATCATACCAGTGCCATATGTCATGTCTATGGTTGTCCGCAGGCAATGTCTTCATTCCAGTTGTATGTTCTTCTCTGGGTACTTGGTTTTCCACCCACGCAGTAGATTCTACACAAGTTCTTTTTTTCCTGATCTATTTTTGCATTATGTAAATAGGTAAGTCCCATTTCTTATCTTTAGAGCTCATTGTCACGATTCGGCTGGCAGGAGGTGGATCCTCTGTGCCAGAGAGGGATTGGCGTGGACCGTGTCGGTGGACCGGTTCTAAGTTGCTACTGGTATTCACCAGAGCCCACCGCAAAGCGGGATGGTCTTGCAGCGGCGGTAGCAACCAGGTCGTATCCACCGGCAACGGCTCAACCTCTCTGACTGCTGAGATAAGCGCGGTACAAGGGAGTAGACAAGAGCAAGGTCGGACGTAGCAGAAGGTGAGGGCAGGCAGCAAGGATCGTAGTCAGGGGCAACGGCAGGAGGTCTGGAACACAGGCTAGGAACACACAAGGAAACGCTTTCACTGGCACAATGGCAACAAGATCCGGCGAGGGAGTGCAGGGGAAGTGAGGTATAAGTAGGGAGTGCACAGGTGAGGATACTGATTAGGCCTGCTGCGCCAATCAGTGGCGCAGTGGTCCTTTAAATCGCAGAGACCCGGCGCGCACGCGCCGGGACAACACAGACGGGGAATGGGTCAGGTATGGGAGTCGGGATGCGCATCGCGAGCGGGCGCGTCCCGCGTCGCGAATCGCATCCCGGCTGAGAGTAATATCGCAGCGCGCCCGGTCAGTAGGTCTGACCGGGGCTCTGCGAATGAGAGGATGCTGCGAGCGCTCCGGGGAGGAGCGGGGACCCGGAGCGCTCGGCGTAACACTCATTTACCCTTTTCCATATGGTCCCTATATTGTGCACTTTTTCTTATAGTCTCCACACATCTAATTGTTTGCTGCCAACAGTATAAACCCTACAAGAATCCAGAATGGTGGCAGGTTTGGATAATTTAATGTAAGCTTGAATGTAGATATAGGAGGCACTCACCAAGGGAGTAGGTGCAAAACCAATGTCCTTTATTGCATCGTGCAGTAATAAAAACGGACCAGTGTGGACGCAGCATACCAGAAACAGGTAACAGCTATTTCACGCCTCGTGTAGACGCTTCTTTAGAAGCGCCTACACGAGGCGTGAAATAGCTGTTACCTGTTTCTGGTGTGCTGCGTCCACACTGGTAAAGTGCAAGTTGGGAGTCTGCCAACAATTATTGGGCCAAAACCTATCTAACAATGTATGTATGGTGTGCTCAGTGGTTTCCAATGACACCGACTTTGGGACTACAGAGTATGTTTGCATCCTGGGCAACATCACCCCTAAATTCCTTCATGACCTCCCTCTGCGCCAACAAGGCACAATTCAACTTCCAGGAGCCTGGGCCAGGTGTAAATCCATGGCCCAGAGTCCCCCGAAATCGAATGGCCCTGTGGTCAGAGAAGAAGCAGGGGACCATAGAGTACGACACCTTTCTAACTGCTCTCGAAGTGAAGATGAAGTCTATCTGAGAACGGAGCAAGCCATCAGGGCGGCTCCACATATAGTTTACGGAGCAGTTCCTGATGGACCCAACAACGTCCTGCAAGGATGTCTCTGTCACCATCTCGATCAGCAGCTTGGACGACACGTTAAGGTTGGCGGATGTGCCAGAACTGCGCCTTTCCACCTCAATGGGGCAGTTGAAGACACCACCCAACACTACTGCCCTAGTGGTGACAAGCTGAGCTCGCAGGGTCTGGAGAACCTCCAGTCGGACATTCTTCTCAGGGGAGACACATACGTTGATGAGCTGCATGGGCTCACCCACCCAGGAACTGTCGGCGACAAGAAGTCTTGCCCCCTGAAGCTCTGGCGAAGTCCTCGCAGGTCTGGCATGAGGCACCCATACCAGTAGGAGATGGAGCAGTATACATGTGGTATGGTTCTATAAAGTCTACTGGCTCATCAGAATATTACCAGAAATCATGTGCCTTTAGTCTACAGAGATGTACATCCAGTTCTGATGGCATCAACAGTACCATGCCACAAGTGCTGAATTATAAGAGTGGTAATTTGGAAATCCAAACCAACCATACCCTTGGCATGAACTGAGGATAAATGGAGTCTGCACCAAGTTAGGGAATAATCATCAATCGTACCATACTGTAAGTAGCCGCTTCTGCAAGATCATGTGACTCTTCACAGATTAGAGACGAACTACGGTATAATTATTAGTTGTACATTTTATAATTGTCTCCAATTGTTCTGAGTGAAGGAATACCAGATGCTTCCAGACAATCCTGCATTACCTGAAGATCCTGACCACTAATAACAGTGCCATTAAAACTATGTTGTTTAAGACAGTGTTTCTCAAGCGCGGTCCTCAAGTACCCCCAAGAGGCCATGTTTTCAGGATTTCCTTAGTCTTTCACAGGTGATGTACCATATTTATCGGCGTATAACACGCACTTTTTAGGCTAACATTTTTAGCCTAAAGTCTATGTGCGTGTTATTCGCCGATACACCCCCAGGAAAGGCAGGGGGAGAGAGGCCGTCGCTGTCCGCTTCTCTCCCCCTGCCTTTCCTGGGGTCTAGAGCCCTGCTGCCTGCCCTTCTCTCCCCCTGGCTATCGGCGCTGCTGCCCGTTCTGATAGCCAGGGGGAGAGAAGGGCCGGCAGCAGGGCTCTAGACCCCAGGAAAGGCAGGGGAAGAGAAGCGGGCAGCGACGGCCTCTCTCCCCCTGCCTTTCCTGGGGGTGTATCGGGGTATACACGCACACACGCACCCTCATTTTACCATGGATATTTGGGTAAAAAACTTTTTTTACCCAAATGTCCTTGGTAAAATGAGGGTGCGTGTTATAGGCCGTGCGTGGTATACACCGATAAATACGGTAATTGTGGTGATGCCCAATTAGCTGACCATAATTATATCACCTGTGAAATACTCCAGCTCCCAAAAAAATATAAGGTAAGAGTCCAAAATGTATTTCACATGATTAAAAGGAAGCAAAGTGAGTGAATTAAAAGCATAGCTGAAACGCTAACGCGTTTCGAACTGTCCGGTTCTTACTCATGGTACACTACATGTGCTACCTGAACGTCTTAAAGGAGTACTCCAGGATCTTTTTTTTATTTGACTATGCTACAGGGGCTGTAAAGTTAGTGTAGTTCATAATATAGTGTCTGAACCTGTGTGTGATAGTTTTCTCACAATTCTTCTGTGATTTTCACCCCAATATGTATTTTTAACACCATACAAAATGACTGTTGTCTCAGATTTTTCCCAGGTTGCAATGCGGCCAAGACCTGACCTCACTAGTCAGCTGATGACAGGGAGCCTGTCTGCTTCAATGGGTGGAGGGATCGCTTGGTGGGAGAGAGATCAATCTGTAACTATTGCAACAGCTGTAGGCACCCTGATTGAAAAACACAGGTCTTTTGAATGGATGCAGCTCATTTATGTTTCAATGGGCAGTCTGTGTTTCAGGGACTGGAGACACGATGTCATGTCACACCACGCCCCCTTCCATTCATAACTATGAGAGGGGGCGTGACTGCTGTCACGCCCCCTCCCATAGACATGAATGGATGGGACATGGCGTGACGTCGCTACTCCAGTCATGGAAACACAGAGGTTTCCGAGACTGGAGAAGCAGCCCCACATAGAATGCGGGTGCTGCACGGAGATCGCAAGGGGTCCCAGCGACAGGCCGCCCTGCAATCAGACATCTTATCCCCTTTCCTTTGGATACGGGATAAGATGTCTTTGGCCGGAATACCCCTTTAATGGTACATTAACACGTACAGAATTTTCTGTGTATTTTTTGCTGCTTATTTTCTGCTGATGAAGTCAATGGGTAGCAAAATCAGCTGCACAAAATATGCAGCAGATCCTGTGCGTGTGAACGTACCCTAAAATGATACCTGCCTTCATAGGGTTTGCCAAATGTGGATTGATGAGCTGGGGCCCCATATGGGAGATCACGGGGGGAGGGTCCCAGAGTTCGGACCCCCCCCGCAATTGGACAATTATCCCCTATCCAGCGGATAGTGGATACGTGTCTAGGGCTGCAGATCTCCTTTAAATGAAATATCAAAGATAATGCAAAACTGTGACGCGTTGCTTATGCCCTGCTCTACCATAAGTCGGTATTTGCATGGACACAAGACCGTCTATTGACTACTAGGTGCTGGGTCTGAATTAGATGTCATCTATGTGTTGGAGCAATGAGCCGTATGTAGAGCAGATCTAACTGAGGCTATTTCACACAGGATAAAGCCGTCTGCCTTGTTTACTTAACAAATTGTTTGGTTTTCCATGTAAAAAATAGCTTTATGTCACATGCATCTCTATTGTAATAGAGATTGACTTATGCACATAGAAGAGGAGAGACCTATTAGCGCTTTCTAGTTGTAAAACTGAGAAAAGATGCCCTAAAGGCTCAGAAAAGAGGTCTGATGAGATCTTTAAAGGGGTTCTCCGCTGCCCGGCCTTCCAGAGCTCCGCTCGCAGCTTCCGGAAGTTTATTACTCCGAACGCTGTGTGCAGGCTTCCGTGTTCACGGCCGCCCCCTTGTGACATCACGCCCCCTCCCATAGACATGCATTGAGGGGGCAGGGCATGATGTCATGAGGGGCGGGGCTATAACATCACGAGCTCCTGGTGCCGACTCGAGCGCTCAGAACAGTTTGTTCCAAATGCGGGGTTGGGGATTTGCTCCTACTCTGGACAGTTCCTGACATGGACAGAGGTGTCTAAGAAGCGATCTGATTGGTTGCTATAGGCGACTGGTCACTTTTTTCCCTGCACAGATTTTGATAAATCTCCCCATTTGTTTGTTAACAAGTGTTTATAATGGCCTCTGTAGTAATGCACATGGCCAGTCCTTAAAGCGTTAATACTTCAGTTTACTGTTGGTACCTGCAGTAACCATGGCAACTTTAAGGACCACCGCTTATGTCATAAAGGAAGATCCCACAAAACAAGGGCTCGCTGCTATGATCAGTGCCATCTTGGATGCGCTTTTGGACCTTGAGCTTCACTACCTTACTCTACCCGACCCTTGATGTAATTTGGATGTTCTAGAAGGGGAAAGGGTTATCTGCTAAAGGCCATGTTCACACTACGGAATTCTCGCGGAATTCCATGAGCGGAATTCCGCGGTGTGAACTTAACATTAGCGTGAATGGGTTTCTGCGAGACCCGTTCACACTGTGGAATTTCCGCGACGGACAATTCCGATGCTGAAATTGTTCCGCGCAAAGAAAGAACATGTTCATTCTTTGCGCGGATTCCGCGAGCACTGCATAGCAGTCAATGGTGACGGCTCAGTGCCCCGCGGCCCTCAGCCGCGAGAATTCCGTAGTGTGAACGGGGCCTTAGACAACCCCATTAACCCTGTGTTCTCCTACTGGAGACGTTCACCTGAGAGAGAAATGTAACCCCCGCCTAGCCATCAATATGGTGAATGATATGGCAGCCAGATCTCTATCCAATCCGGTTTACTATATGTCTTGTCTGTTTTTGTTATGTTGTCTGTTTTTGTTATGTTGTTGTCTGTGAATTGTGTATATTGTGCTACGTTACATATTGGCATTACCCTTTAAGCCCAGAGGAGGGGCAGCTCTCCAGTCATGGCTCCCTCGAGGTTTCCCCCACAGGGGTTTTTCCTCACCTGAGTACTGGAGGGTGACTCTTCGTGAGTCGGGGGTTTGCCATTTTCAGTGTCATGTCATTTTAAATATAATTGTGACTATTTGACACCTGATTACAAAGTGTTGTGTGTTTATTTTGCGTTCTTTCATTCCTTTTGCTTGGGAGTTGGGGGTCCATTAGTCCATGACATTTTTATAGTGACAAAGGAAGACATCTGCCCACCACCTAGGACCACAACATACTCCATGAGTATTCATGGACACCGATGGCCAAGATGGAACTAGATGTCAAACCCCCTCCCATAGACCTGAATTGAGGGGGCTGGGCTATGATGTCACGAGCTGCCATCACCGGCTCCAGCGTTCGGAACCCCTTTAATGTGATGAAAAAACAGCCTCTAGGTGGCTCTGGTCCGTTTCCTGCCACAAGTCAAACAGTTTGGGCTCCTCCCAGCACAGCTCTCGCAGGCTTCAGTGATGTCACACCTGCGGGGGAACGCCCACTTTCTCCTGCCGGGAGCTCACACATTGGCCCTGATTTACTTAGAGTGTTGTGTAGATTTCTTTGTGGGTTTTAATTCCCTACAATTTATTTTCCATGGTATTTACTAAGGTTTCCCTACATTTTCCACTTTCCCTACATTTTGCTTTTTTTTTTTTACTCATGCTCTGATCTGTAGAGTTTTCCTCAGCTCAAATCCACCACATTTTCTGTGGAAACCATAGTAAATATGTTGTTTTTTTGTGAAAATGTCGGTGACACGTCCCCTTTTTGGCGACCACGCCCACTTTTCCAGATGGTCACGCCCCCTCTTCGGGTTTTCTCAGTAAAATGGAGAGTTAGTCTGTTTTTTTTCAATTCTGGCCCAAACTCTGGCCCTCATTCTGGTGCACAACCTGACAAAACATTTTTGTTTTACAACAGTTAAATCAGGGTCAATGTGAACAAGGGGAAAGTATTGATACAGAGATTTTTAAAGTTCGGAAAAATTGTTCTGAATGCTGGAGCCGGCGCCGGGAGCTCGTGACGTCATAGCCCAGCCCCTTCATGACATCACGCCCCGCCCCCTCAATGCAAGTCTATTGGAGGAAGCGTGACGGCCGTCACGCCCCCTCCCATAGGCTTGCATTGAGAGGGCGAGGCTTGATGTCATGAGGGGGCGGGATATGACATCACCTGCTCCTGGGACGGCTCCAGCGTTTGGAACAGTTTGTTCCAAACGCTGAGCAGCGGAGTACCCCTTTAAGGCAGGAGGGGTGTTAGGAGTAGTTAGGGAATATAATCTGAGTTAGTTTAGAAAATGTGGTTTGATGACTGGTACTCTTTAAAAACACTCCTGAAGAAGCCGCCGTAGCTGGTGGCGAAACGCGTAGAACCTGCTGTTCCCCATGCTTGGATGATGGAGTCCCGGAAGCTTACGCCCCATTCAGAGGTTATTGGCCAGCTCGCCTAGCACCACAATTGTTAGGGTTGCATTATATATGGTCATTTTATTTTATTTGATATGACATAGGGTGTATATGACACTTTAGGATATTTATGTTTTTGATATTGGCCTGTGCACTTTGTTACGTTTATGCAGTTGATCTTCATCTTTATACATTTTCTCTATAAGGAATTTAGGGAGATATTATACTACTGTGGGGGCAGCTGACATTCATTATTGTATATGGATGGGACCCTCCCTTTTTGGATATTCTACCTTGCATGGGGTTGAGTGTTGCAGGATTACATTCCTCCTTCCGTTTGATCATTTTAGTTGTTTTAAATGTCTTTGTACTTGTTTGGTGTCTAATAAAAGTGATTGTATATATATGTATATATATATATATATATATATATATATATATATATATAAATGTTCATAATTTTTGGGTGTGCAGTATTGTATGTTTGCTAGCTTTTGTTCTCTTTGTAAAATAGGATTGTCTTTTTTTTGGCAGCGCTCTGCCCCCATTGTTATGTTATGCTGTGCCCGTCTTCTGGTTCAATAATTAACAATTTAAAATGACACAGGTATTAAAGGGGTACTCCCATGGAAAACTTTTTTTTTTTAAATCAACTGGTGCCAGGAAGTTAAACAGATTTGTAAATTACTTCTCTTAAAATGTTTTAATCCTTCCAGTACTTTTTAACGGCTGTATACTACAGAGGAAATGCTATTTATTTTTAGATTTCTCTGATGTCATGACCACAGTGCTCTCTGCTAACCTCTGCTGTTCATTTTAGGAACTGTCCAGAGCAGGAGAAAATCCCCATAGCAAACATATGCTGCTATGGACAGCAGAGAACACTGTGGTCATGACATCAGAGAAATCCAAAAAGATAAGCATTTCCTCTGTAGTATACAGCCCCTAAAAAGTACTGGAAGGTTTAAGATTTTTTTAATAGAAGTAATTTAAAAATCTGTTTAACTTTCTGGCACCAGTTGATTTAAACGAAAAAGTTTTCCATGGGAGTACCCCTTTAAACACCTGAAGAAAGGGAGGTGCAAAAAGGCACAGAAAGCCAAGACAACTGCTGAAATCTATTTGTAATTAAAAGGCAATACAGCCCCTTGTCGGTGCAAATAAATATCGGATTGGTTCAGTCCCAACTGATGGCTACAAAAAGGTCTCATTGCCGAGATGTCACACTAGACACATCTCATGATGGGTAAAAGCCAAGAGCCGTCTCAAGACCTTTACAACCTATGTGCACCACCTAGCACCGTGCAACAAAAGAACAGTCCCAGACCACAGAGTTGCCAACTAATCTAAGTTTAAGTTCACACAGCTTAGCTTTATCTACACGCAGGTGAGCGTTATCTTCACAGAGATTTGCTTTAGTTCAGCAGAGGTTATCTTAAACTTACAGCGGAATACTTGAAGATTTTCTGTATGCAAGTGGATGGATTATTATTTACCACAGTGCTTTCCAGTTTGTCTCCAGCTGTTGCCAAACTACAACTCCCAGCATGCCCGGACAGTCTTCGACTGTCCGGGCATGCTGGGAGTTGTAGTTTGGCAATAGCTGGAGACACACTGTTTAGACATCACTGCTTTACCACATAGCTATTGGGACTGTTGCTATCCCGTTGCTATCCCTTTGCCATCCTGTTGCTATCCCTCACACCAGTCTTCTCATTCCTCTGGATATGGATGTACAGGGCAGCCGGTCTCTTTCTATCTGTTGCTTATTTAAAGAGTACCTCTCATGATCTTGTTAAATGTTATAATCCTTCCAGTTAACTGCCCCCATCATGATAACCCACCCCCTGCCTTTATTTTTATTATTTTTTAGTTTTCTACCTTAATATTGCTCTGTATTTTCTGCTCAGTCTCAGTCAGATTCACAGACTGGGAAGGGGCATTCCCCAGCAGGCGTGACATCATCTGAAGCCATACAGGGGAGAACTTCCTCCCTCACTCTGCTACACACAGCCCAGAGCAGTTCAGTGTGTGAGATGAGCTGTGATTGGATAAGGCTGCACCCCCCCCCCCTCAGCATTTCCTGTTTTTGGACTTCTGCCAAAGTAGGGAGACACCTAGTGGCAGCTTTTTTTAAACACAAATAAAAAGATTTTTGATTTACCATAAGGAATACAATAGCAAAAATTAGTTTTAATATGAGTGCCCATTTAAAGAAGCAGTCATCAAGTTTTATTTATTTATTTTTTTTGCATTTTGTTACCATAACTTGATCATGTGATCACCAGTTTAGCTTGTTAAGGACCAAGGGCATACAGGTGCGCCCTGGTACTTAAAGGGGTACTCCGGTGGGAAACTTTTTTTTTTTTTAAATGAACTGGTGCCAGAAAGTTAAACAGATTTGTAAATGACTTCTGTTAAAAAATCTTAATCCTTTTAGTACTTTTTAGCAGCTGTATGCTACAGAGAAAAATCTTTACTTTTTGAATTTCTTTTTTTGTCTTGTCCACAGTGCTCTCTGCTTACACCTTTGTCCGTGTCAGGAACTGTCCAGAGCAGCATAGGTTTGCTATGGGGATTTTCTCCTGCTCTGGACAGTTCCTGATACGAGCATCAGGTGTCAGCAGAGAACACTGTGGACAAGACAAAAAAGAAATTCAAAAAGTAAAGATTTTCCTCTGTAGCATACAGCTGCTAAAAAGTACTGAAAGGATTAAGATTTTTTAATAGAAGTAATTTACAAATCTTTTTAACTTTCTGGCACCAGTTCATTTAACCCCTTAAGGACGGGGGTTTTTCCCATTTTGCATTTTCGTTTTTTGCTCCTTGCCTTTAAAAAATCATATCTCTTTCAATTTTGCACCTAAAAATCCATATGATGGCTTATTTATTGTGCCACCAATAGCAGGGATAGGAGGGGTGGCACCCCTGCCACCTCACTCCTATCCCTTCAGGGGGATCGTAGGTGTCCTAGACAACCGCGATCCCCCTTATATTCCGGGTCACCGGGTCACCATAGACCAGCAATGAGCCGGAATCGGCGTAAATCGCAAGTGTGAATTCACTTGCGATTTGCGCCAATCGCCAACATCGGTGGGTCTTATGACCCCCCTAGGCATTTGCGTGGGGTGCCTGCTGATCGATATCAGCAGTCACCAAGGTCCCGGGGACCGAAATTCGCACAGGCGTATGGATACCAGGACGCAAGGGCATATGCATACGCCCTTCGTCCCCAACAGATTGAGGGCCAAGAGCGTACCTGTACACCCTTGGCATTTCCATTCACAGCCGCTCTATCAGTAGCCATCCCTGCATATCGCCTAGGGGGGGTCCTGAGAACCCCCCCCCCCATAACGGTGATCGCCTTGATTTGACCTGCGATTCACATTTTTTCCAGGCTATTTGGGTCTCTGATGACTCATTCACCTGGAAAATGAGAGTGATCGGGGCTGTCAGAGATGGCTCCGATCATCCTGAAGGATAAGAGTGAGGTAGCAGGGGTGCCACCTCCTCCTATCACCTGCCATTGTTCCAAAGTTCTGTCAAATGCCAGTGGGGTTTACATGCTCACTGAACCCCTTATTACATTCCATGAGGGGCGTAGTTTCCGAAATAGGGTCACATGTGCGGGGGTCCACTTTTCTTGTAGCACTGGGGCTTTGTGAATGCACATGGCCCCCGACTTCCTTTCCAACCAAATTCTCTCTCCAAAAGCCCAATGTCACTCCTTCTCTTCTGTGCCTTCAACTGCACCCACAGAGCACTTAACATGCACATATGGGGTATCCTTACTCGAGAGAAATGGGGTTACAAATTTTGAGGGGCCTTTTTTCTATTACCCCTTGTGAAATTGAAAACTTTGGGGTAACACCAGCATTTTAGTGAAAAAAAAATTTTTTTTCATTTTCACGTCCCACCTTAACAAGAGTTTGTCAATCACCTGTAGGGTGTTAAGGCTCATTGTACCCCTTGTTACATTCCTTGAGGGGTGTAGTTTCCCAAATAGTTTGCCATGTAGGTTTTTTTTTTAAATATTCTGGCACCATAGGGGCTTCCTAAATGAGACATGCCCCCCAAAAACCATTTCAGCAAAATTCGCTCTCCAAAATCCCATTTGGGACATATCACAAGTATTTGTGTATTTCTTTACCCATATTATGGCCAAATGCCCCAGCCAAACCACTACATGCATTCTAGATCCCTAATCGGGAGCTGCACCTCGTATAAAGCGTGTGCCCCACTAGACTAAACAGCGACAAGTGTCTCTACCTGTGTGACTAGAAATACTTCATGCACACAGAAGAACAGAAACTTGCTTAAATAAACTCCTTTTGTAAAGCCCATAAACCACTGACCAAGCAGATTTCCATAATAGGACAAGCCAAGTCCCCGCTGAACCAGCCAAGCCAGTCCTTACTATAGCTCAGCATTCCTACCTCACATGTAAGCTGCTCACAACAAACCTTCCAGCGCTGCTATATATAGCCCTCCGAAAATGGTCAAACTGGTCCAACCAATGCCGGGTATTCGATAGCAGGAAAGATAGTGTCAACCTGTCAACACTGAACACCGTTTTCTAAACTGAGCCGTAAGGCACGAGATGTTTAAGAAAACTCTCCACGTCCAAGTCAAACAGTATGGTGCTAACCCTCAGGGCAGAATTTCTACAGGGTCCGTGTCCTTTGTTTTACAACAAGCAGTAGGAAGTCACCTAATGTCTTACCTCAAATAACAGGGTATTTTATGACAGACGGGTAGGAATGCCCAGGAGCTGTACGGTAATCGGTCGTAATTGTAGCAAAAGGTCATGTTATGGAATACGCCAAGGGCATCGCCTAGAACTACATGGTGGCGGCTGTCATCCTTCATAGAGACTTGTAGTAGAAAAGAAAAATAGAACGGGAGGCACTTACTGCATGTGATCAAATGTACAGGGTGGGCCATTTATATGGATACACCTTAATAAAATGGGAATGGTTGGTGATATTAACTTCCTGTTTGTGGCACATTAGTATATGTGAGGGGGGGGGGGGGACTTTTCAAGATGGTTGGTGACTATGGCGGCCATTTTGAAGTCAGACATTTTGAATCCAACTTTAGTTTTTTCAATAGGAAAAGGGTCATGTGACATCAAACTTATTGGGAATTTCACAAGAAAAACAATGATGTGCTTGGTTTTAACGTAACTTTATTCTTTCATGAGTTATTTACAGGTTTCTGATCACTTATACAATGTGTTCAATGTGCTGCCCATTGTGTTGGATTGTCAATGCAACCCTCTTCTCCCACTCTTCACACACTGATAGCAACACCGCAGGAGAAATGCTAGCACAGGCTTCCAGTATCCGTATACACTGCTATATACTACTATATACAGGGCCGGATTAAGAGCATCATGGGCCTGGTGCTGAAAATTGTGATGGGCCTTTTTATCAAAATATATAAAATGAAAACACAATACAAAGCAATTTTGTCACGTTTTATGCACATTAAATTACCAGGGTAGGTAGCATGTTCCCCACATTAGGTAGGTAGCAGTTTCCCCACATTAGGTAGAAGCAGGCTCCCCACATTAGGCAGCAGCAGGTTCCCCACATTAGGCAGCAGCAGGCTCCCCACATTAGGCAGCAGCAGGCTCCCCACATTAGGCAGCATAGTCATCCCTGTATTGTGACATCACTGTGTGTATTATCCCCGTACTGTGACATCACTGTGTGTATTATCCCTGTACTGTGACATCATTGTGTATTATCCCTGTACTGTGACATCACTGTGTGTATTATCCCTGTACTGTGACATCACTGTGTGTATTATCCCCGTACTGTGACATCACTGTGTGTATTATCCCTGTACTGTGACATCACTGTGTGTATTATCCCTGTACTGTGACATCACTGTGTGTATTATCCATGTACTGTGACATCATTGTGTGTATTATCCCCGTACTGGGGCATCTGTGTGTGTATTATCCCCGTACTGTGACATCACTGTGTATTATCCCCGTACTGTGACATCACTGTGTGTATTATCCCTGTACTGTGACATCACTGTGTGTATTATCCCTGTACTGTGACATCACTGTGTGTATTATCCCTGTACTGTGACATCACTGTGTATCATCCCTGTACTGTGACATCACTGTGTATCATCCCTATACTGTGACATCACTGTGTGTATTATCCCCGTACTGTGACATCACTGTGTATCATCCCTGTACTGTGACATCACTGTGTGTATTATCCCTGTACTGTGACATCACTGTGTATTATCCTGTACTGTGACATCACTGTGTGTATTATCCCTGTACTGTGACATCACTGTGTATATTATCCCTGTACTGTGACATCACTGTGTGTATTATCCCTGTACTGTGACATCACTGTGTATATTATCCCTGTACTGTGACATCACTGTGTATATTATCCCTGTACTGTGACATCACTGTGTGTATTATCCCTGTACTGTGACATCACTGTGTGTATTATCCCTTTACTGTGACATCACTGTGTATCATCCCTGTACTGTGACATCACTGTGTGTATTATCCCCGTACTGTGACATCATTGTGTATTATCCCTGTACTGTGACATCACTGTGTGTATTATCCCTGTACTGTGACATCATTGTGTATTATCCCTGTACTGTGACATCACTGTGTGTATTATCCCTGTACTGTGACATCACTGTGTGTATTATCCCTGTACTGTGACATCACTGTGTGTATTATCCCTGTACTGTGACATCACTGTGTGTATTATCCCTGTACTGTGACATCACTGTGTGTATTATCCCTGTACTGTGACATCACTGTGTGTATTATCCCTGTACTGTGACATCACTGTATGTATTATCCATGTACTGTGACATCATTGTGTGTATTATCCCCGTACTGGGGCATCTGTGTGTGTATTATCCCCGTACTGTGACATCACTGTGTATTATCCCCGTACTGTGACATCACTGTGTGTATTATCCCTGTACTGTGACATCACTGTGTGTATTATCCCTGTACTGTGACATCACTGTGTGTATTATCCCTGTACTGTGACATCACTGTGTATCATCCCTGTACTGTGACATCACTGTGTATCATCCCTGTACTGTGACATCACTGTGTGTATTATCCCCGTACTGTGACATCACTGTGTATCATCCCTGTACTGTGACATCACTGTGTGTATTATCCCTGTACTGTGACATCACTGTGTATTATGCTGTACTGTGACATCACTGTGTGTATTATCCCTGTACTGTGACATCACTGTGTATATTATCCCTGTACTGTGACATCACTGTGTGTATTATCCCTGTACTGTGACATCACTGTGTATATTATCCCTGTACTGTGACATCAATGTGTATATTATCCCTGTACTGTGACATCACTGTGTGTATTATCCCTGTACTGTGACATAACTGTGTGTATTATCCCTTTACTGTGACATCACTGTGTATTATTCCTGTACTGTGACATCATTGTGCATATCAACCCTGTACTCACTCAAAGAACAGGGTTATTATTCAAAGTGACATCACAGTACAGGGTTAATATGCATATGAACAGTGATGTCACACTAGAGGGTTAATGTGCAGCAGCAGGCTCCCCACATTAGGCAGCATAGTCGTCGTCCCAACATATATACACACACACACATACAAGAGGCGGCTCTAGACTTTGTGAGGCCTTAGGCGAAACTTGAGCTTGAGGCCCCCACGAACACAAGATATGCACACGATAATAAAATGAATTATATACAAAACACAATTGGTATAGTATCCTTAGCACTATGATATCACTGTGCACATTACCCCTGTACTATGATATCACTGTGCACATTACCCCTGTACTATGATATCACTGTGCACATTACCCTTGTACTATGACATTACTGTGTATTTTTCCTGTACTGTGACATCCCTGTGTGTATTATCCATGTACTGTGACATCACTGTGTCTATTATCCCTGTACTGTGACATCACTGTGTATTATCCCTGTACTGTGACATCACTGTGTGTATTATCCCTGTACTGTGACATCACTGTGTATTATCCATGTACTGTGACATCACTGTGTGTATTATCCCTGTACTGTGACATCACTGTGTGTATTATCCCTGTACTGTGACATCACTGTGTATTATCCATGTACTGTGACTAGAGATGAGCGAACTTACAGTAAATTCGATTCGTCATGAACATGAACTGGCAGTTGATGACTTATCCTGCATAAATTAGTTCAGCTTTCCGGTGGGCTGGAAAAGGTGGATACAGTCCTAGGAAAGATTGTCCTAGGACTGTATCCACCTTTTCCAGTCCACGGGAGCACCTGAAAGCTGAACTAATTTACGCAGGATAAGTCATCAGCTGCCGAGCCGAGAAGTTTGTGACAAATCGAATTTACTGTAAGTTCGCTCATCTCTAACTGTGACATCATTGTGTGTATTATCCCTGTACTGTGACATCACTGTGTATTATCCATGTACTGTGACATTACTGTGTATTATCTCTGTACTGTGACATCCCTGTATATTATCCCTGTACTGTGACATCACTGTGTATTATCCCTGTACTGTGACATCACTGTGTGTATTATCCCCGTACTGTGACATCACTGTGTGTATTATCCCTGTACTGTGACATCACTGTGTGTATCATCCCTGTACTGTGACATCACTGTGTGTATTATCCCTGTACTGTGACATCACTGTGTATCATCCCTGTACTGTGACATCACTGTGTATCATCCCTGTACTGTGACATCACTGTGTGTATTATCCCCGTACTGTGACATCACTGTGTATCATCCCTGTACTGTGACATCACTGTGTGTATTATCCCCGTACTGTGACATCACTGTGTATTATCCCCGTACTGTGACATCACTGTGTGTATTATCCCTGTACTGTGACATCATTGTGTATTATCCCTGTACTGTGACATCACTGTGTGTATTATCCCTGTACTGTGACATCACTGTGTGTATTATCCCCGTACTGTGACATCACTGTGTGTATTATCCCTGTACTGTGACATCACTGTGTGTATTATCCCTGTACTGTGACATCACTGTGTGTATTATCCATGTACTGTGACATCATTGTGTGTATTATCCCCGTACTGGGGCATCTGTGTGTGTATTATCCCCGTACTGTGACATCACTGTGTATTATCCCCGTACTGTGACATCACTGTGTGTATTATCCCTGTACTGTGACATCACTGTGTGTATTATCCCTGTACTGTGACATCACTGTGTGTATTATCCCTGTACTGTGACATCACTGTGTATCATCCCTGTACTGTGACATCACTGTGTATCATCCCTATACTGTGACATCACTGTGTGTATTATCCCCGTACTGTGACATCACTGTGTATCATCCCTGTACTGTGACATCACTGTGTGTATTATCCCTGTACTGTGACATCACTGTGTATTATCCTGTACTGTGACATCACTGTGTGTATTATCCCTGTACTGTGACATCACTGTGTATATTATCCCTGTACTGTGACATCACTGTGTGTATTATCCCTGTACTGTGACATCACTGTGTATATTATCCCTGTACTGTGACATCACTGTGTATATTATCCCTGTACTGTGACATCACTGTGTATATTATCCCTGTACTGTGACATCACTGTGTGTATTATCCCTGTACTGTGACATCACTGTGTGTATTATCCCTTTACTGTGACATCACTGTGTATCATCCCTGTACTGTGACATCACTGTGTGTATTATCCCCGTACTGTGACATCACTGTGTATTATCCCCGTACTGTGACATCACTGTGTGTATTATCCCTGTACTGTGACATCATTGTGTATTATCCCTGTACTGTGACATCACTGTGTATATTATCCCTGTACTGTGACATCACTGTGTGTATTATCCCTGTACTGTGACATCACTGTGTGTATTATCCCTGTACTGTGACATCACTGTATGTATTATCCATGTACTGTGACATCATTGTGTGTATTATCCCCGTACTGGGGCATCTGTGTGTGTATTATCCCCGTACTGTGACATCACTGTGTATTATCCCCGTACTGTGACATCACTGTGTGTATTATCCCTGTACTGTGACATCACTGTGTGTATTATCCCTGTACTGTGACATCACTGTGTGTATTATCCCTGTACTGTGACATCACTGTGTATCATCCCTGTACTGTGACATCACTGTGTATCATCCCTGTACTGTGACATCACTGTGTGTATTATCCCCGTACTGTGACATCACTGTGTATCATCCCTGTACTGTGATATCACTGTGTGTATTATCCCTGTACTGTGACATCACTGTGTATTATCCTGTACTGTGACATCACTGTGTGTATTATCCCTGTACTGTGACATCACTGTGTATATTATCCCTGTACTGTGACATCACTGTGTGTATTATCCCTGTACTGTGACATCACTGTGTATATTATCCCTGTACTGTGACATCACTGTGTATATTATCCCTGTACTGTGACATCACTGTGTGTATTATCCCTGTACTGTGACATCACTGTGTGTATTATCCCTTTACTGTGACATCACTGTGTATTATCCCTGTACTGTGACATCATTGTGCATATCAACCCTGTACTCACTCAAAGAACAGAGTTATTATTCAAAGTGACATCACAGTACAGGGTTAATATGCATATGAACAGTGATGTCACACTAGAGGGTTAATGTGCACACAGTGCTGTCAGGGTACAGTGATAATACACACAGTGATGTCACAGTACAGGGATAATACACAGTGATGTCACAGTACAGGGATAATACACACAGTGATGTCACAGTACAGGGATAATACACACAGTGATGTCACAGTACAGGGATAATACACACAGTGATGTCACAGTACAGGGATAATACACACAGTGATGTCACAGTACAGGGATAATACACACAGTGATGTCACAGTACAGGGATAATACACACAGTGATGTCACAGTACAGGGATAATACACACAGTGATGTCACAGTACAGGGATAATACACACAGTGATGTCACAGTACAGGGATAATAGACACAGTGATGTCACAGTACAGGGATAATATACACAGTGATGTCACAGTACAGGAATAATATACACAGTGATGTCACAGTACAGGGATAATACATAGTGATGTATCACAGTACAGGGATAATACATAGTGATGTCACAGTACAGGGATAATATACACAGTGATGTCACAGTACAGGGATAATATACACAGTGATGTCACAGTACAGGGTGTACTAGTACTGTGATGCCGCTGTGCATATGGGGGATAATAAGGCATAGCATTCACAAGCTTTTGTATTTTAATTAAATCCAAATCCGAGGTGGCTTAACCCCTTAAGGACATAGGGCGTATCCATACGCCCCCGTTTCCAAGTCCTTAAGGACCGAGGGCGTATGGATACGCCCTGAGCATTTCCGGCCCCCACCGCTAGCCGGAGGGGAGCCGGAGCCGGATGCCTGCTGAAATCGTTCAGCAGGCATCCCGGCATATCGCCCAGGGGGGTCATTATGTCCCCCCATGTCGGCGATTGCCGCAGATCGCTGGACAATTCAGTCCAGCGATCTGCGGCGGATTCCGGGTCAATCGGGTCTCCAGTGACCCGATGACCCGGAATTACTGGCTGATCGGGGCCGTCAGAGACGGCCCCGAACAGCCAGAGCCTGCAGGAGTGAGGTGGCACTGGTGCCACCTGACGATCGCCCTGATTCGTCGGCCGGATTACCGGCCGACCAATCAGGGCGCCTGCTGCGGGTGTCACTCCCGCAACCCGCTCCGCCCCTCTTCCGGAGGACGTGAGCGGGTGCGGGAAGACGACCCCGGGTGCTGGGGACCCCGATCCCGGCGTCCCTGTTGGGATCGGGGCCCCAGGAGCGACAGCGGCGGCGAGGGACAGTCCTGTGTGGATCGTTGGAGGTGAGTGACAGCCTCCTGCTGTTGCTTAGCAACAGCTCCCAGCATGCAACAAGGGCATGCTGGGAGCTGTAGTTATGCAACAGCAGGAGGCAGACCACCACAACTCCCAGCATGCCCTTATGGGCATGCTGGGACTTGTAGTTTTGCAACAGCTGGAGGCACATTCTTTCTATGGAAAAGTGTACCTTCAGCTGTTGTGTAACTACAACTCCCAGCTTGCACAATCAGCTAAAGTGCATGCTGGGAGTTGTAGTGGTGCATCTGGTGGTTGCATAACTACAACTCCCAGCATGCCTGTTGGCTGTCGGTGACTGCTGAGAGTTGTAGTTTTGCAACAGCTGAAGGCACACTGAGTTATGTAGCAAACCAGTGTGTCTCCAGCTGTTGCATAACTACAATCCCCAGCATCCCCAGCCAATGTAGTATGCCTCCGGCTGTTGCATAACTACAAGACCCAGCATGCCCTTCCGCTGTCCGTACATGCTGGGGGTTGTAGCTTTTGCAACAGCTGAAGGCACACTGGTTGCAAAACACTGAGTTTGTTACCAAACTCGGTGTTTCACAACCTGTGTGTCTCCAGCTGTTGCAAAACTACAACTCCCAGCATGCACTGATAGACCGTCCATGCTGGGAGTTGTAGTTTTGCAACAGCTGGATGTTCACTCACAGGGTACACTCACATGGGCGGAGGATTACAGTAAGTATCCGGCTGCAAGTTTGAGCTGCAGCAAATTTTCTGCCGCTGCTCAAACTGCCAGCGAGAAACTACTGTGAACCCCCGCCCGTGAGACTGTACCCTAAAAAAACTAAACTACACTACCACAAAATAAAATAAAAAGTAAAAAACACTACATATACACATTCCCCTACACAGCCCCCCTCCCCAATAAAAATGAAAAACGTCTGGTACGCCACTGTTTCCAGAACGGAGCCTCCAGCTGTTGCAAAACAACTACTCCCAGTATTGCCAGATAGCCACTGACTATCCAGGCATGCTGGGAGTTTTACAACAGCTGGAGGCACCCTGTTTGGGAATCACTGGCGTAGAATACCCCTATGTCCACCCCTATGCAAGTCCCTAATTTAGGCCTCAAATGCGCATGGCGCTCTCACTTTGGAGCCCTGTCGTATTTCAAGGCAACAGTTTAGGGACACATATGGGGTATCGCCGTACTCGGGAGAAATTGGGCTTCAAATTTTGGCGGATATTTTCTGCTATTACCCTTTTTAAAAATGTAAAATTTTTGGGAAAACAGGCATTTTAGGAAAAAAAAAATTTTTTTTTACATATACAAAAGTCATGAAACACCTGTGGGGTATAAAGGTTCACTTAACCCCTTGTTACGTTCCCCGAGGGGTCTAGTTTCCAAAATGGTATGCCATGTGTTGTTTTTTTTTTTTTTTTTTTTTTGCTGTCCTGGCACCATAGGGGCTTCCTAAATGCGGCATGCCCCCATAGCAAAATTTGCTTTCAAAAAGCCAAATGTGACTCCTTCTCTTCTGAGACCTGTAGTGCGCCAGCAGAGCACTTTTCACCCCCATATGGGGTGTTTTCTGAATCGGGAGAAATTGGGCTTCAAATTTTGGGGGATATTTTCTGCTATTACCCTTTTTAAAAATGTAAAATTTTTGAGAAACCAAGCATTTTAGGTAAAAAAAAAATAATTTTTTTTACATATGCAAAAGTCGTGAAACACCTGTGGGGTATTAAGGTTCACTTTACCCCTTGTTACGTTCCCTGAGGGGTCTAGTTTCCAAAATGGTATGCCATGTGTGTATTTTTGCTGTCCTGGCACCATAGGGGCTTCCTAAATGCGGCATGCCCCCAGAGCAAAATTTGCTTTCAAAAAGCTAAATGTGACTCCTTCTCTTCTGAGACCTGTAGTGCGCCAGCAGAGCAATTTTCACCCCCATATGGGGTGTTTTCTGAATCGGGAGAAATTGGGCTTCAAATTTTGGGGGGTATTTTCTGCTATTACACTTTTTAAAAATGTAAAATTTTGGGGAAATCAAGCATTTTAAGTAAAAAAAAAATATTTTTTTTACATATGCAAAAGTCGTGAAACACCTGTGGGGTATTAAGGTTCACTTTACCCCTTGTTACATTCCCTGAGGGGTCTAGTTTCCAAAATGGTATGCCATGTGTGTTTTTTTGCTGTCCTGGCACCATAGGGGCTTCCTAAAGGTGACATGCCCCCCAAAAACCATTTGTCGCTCCTTCCCTTCTGAGCCCTCTACTGCGCCCGCCGAACAATTAACATAGACATATGAGGTATGTGCTTACTCGAGAGAAATTGGGTTTCAAATACAAGTAAAAATTTTCTCCTTTTTACTCCTTGCAAAAATTCAAAAATTGGGTCTACAAGAACATGCGAGTGTAAAAAATGAAGATTTTGAATTTTCTCCTTCACTTTGCTGCTATTCCTGTGAAACACCTAAAGGGTTAATACACTTACTGAATGTCATTTTGAATACTTTGGGGGGTGTAGTTTTTATAATGGGGTCTTTTATGGGGTATTTCTAATATGAAGACCCTTCAAATCCACTTCAAAACTGAACTGGTCCATGAAAAATAGCGAGTTTTAAAATTTTGTGAAATTGCTGCTGAACTTTGAAGCCCTCTGGTGTCTTCCAAAAGTAAAAACTCATAAATTTTATGATGCAAACATAAAGTAGACATATTGTGTATGTGAACCAAAAAAAAATTATTTTGAATATCCATTTTCCTTACAAGCAGAGAGCTTCAAAGTTAGAAAAATGCAAAATTTTCATTTTTTTCATCAAATTTTGGGATTTTTCACCAAGAAATGATGCAAGTTACCATAAAATTTTACCACTAAGTTAAAGTAGAATATGTCACGAAAAAACAATCTCGGAATCAGAATGATAACTAAAAGCATTCCAGAGTTATTAATGTTTAAAGTGACAGTGGTCAGAATTGCAAAAAACGCTCCGGTCCTTAAGGTGAAAAAGGGCTCGGTCCTTAAGGGGTTAAACATGAGGCCCTTGCTGATGAACTGTTATGACGTTGCATGGGTGGGCAGCACCCAGTACACCCCCACCCCCAAGGTGAATGTAAGACAACAGTGATACGCACAGTGAGGGAGATTTATCAAAACCTGTGTAGCGGAAAAGTTGCCCAGTTGCCCATAGCAACCAATCAGATCCCTTCTTTCAATTTGCAGAGGCCTTGTTAAAAATGAAAGCAGTAAGCTGATTGGTTGCTATGGGCAACTGGGCAAATTTTCCTCTGGACAGGTTTTGATAATTGTCCCTCAGTGTATGTATCGCCACTCACAAGGGAGGATGCAGAGGGATTTTCTCAAGGATTGGGGTTTACTAGCAAATTAACACCTCCATATCAGGATGACATATTACTACATCAGTAAAAAAATAACAATAACCACTGTACACAGATTAGGATCACCAATATCACAACTATTACAAATATTTCAGCCACACTATGACCACTCCAATTACCACTATATAGTGACAGGATAATACTAACTACAGACCAATATCCCGCATGTAGATCCCATATTAGTGTTTCCCAAGCAGTGTGCCTACAGCTGTTGCAAAACTACAACTCCCAGCATGCCCAGACAGCAATTTGTAGTTTTGCACCAGCTTGAGGCACCCTGGTTGGAAAACACTGGTCCATATAATGGTGACCCCCAGGTCTACACAGGCTCTGCAGGTTTCTGGCAAGGTGCCTGGAATATTACTAGACAAAATAGCCCTCTATGCAGTGATGGAGGCCTCAATACAAGAGTAAACCCAGCCTGGCAATTACAGTACCATGGATGTCTAATAAGACAAATACATACACACATCCATCCATATGTATATAGATACACACACAGCTATACACAAGTGTACATACCCTAACTATAAGTGCACATACCCTAACTATAAGTGCACATACCCTAACTATAAGTGCACATACCCTAACTATAAGTGCACATACCCTAACTATAAGTGCACATACCCTAACTATAAGTGCACATACCCTAACTATAAGTGCACATACCCTAACTATAAGTGCACATACCCTAACTATAAGTGCACATACCCTAACTATAAGTGCACATACCATAACTTTCTGAGATGCTGACAGGATCCTCATATATGGCTTCCAGTGCTGGGGGTCAGGAGTCAAGACCCCTGACCTCAGGATTACGTCATGTGGAGGAGGGGCACAGACAGTTCTCCTCCTACTTTGCTCTCATGTTTCATGCTAGCAAGCTGCTGTGCTCTGAGGATCCTTCCCCTGCTTTAGGACCCGACAGCAGGACGGCGCTTGTAGAGCATGTGCAGCATAATAAGATAAGTACTGCTGTGATTCCTACAATCTATGTGCAAGGCTGGGCAGCCAAAAAGCACTGACAATGTAGGCAGTGCCACTACATGCCCCCCATTCACTCTCCTAGTTACCTCACACAGAGGCCATCTACTCCCCCAGTTCTTCTTCCTCCTTACTCCTGGACGATCACCATCAGTGAAAGGGTGGGGGCCAGAGCGAGGCCTGTGGCGGTGGCCGCCTCTGACAGACACACACATAGACACATTACCTGTCCTGCGCTGCGCTTCTCCTCTACAGCGGCGGCCTGACGAGTGACGTCACTGACGTCCTGCGCGGGTCTGCGGAGGGACGTCACATGCGCAACGTCCCTCATCAGACTCAGGCCTGCCAACCGGATACGTGGAGGAGGGCAGGGTAAGTGACGTCTTCCAGCATTTAGCGCTACCCGCCTGAAGCGCTAAATGCCTGCATGTCTGGGTGTCGGGCAATACAAGTTATACACCGGTAGGTCTGTGCGGGCCCTATTTTAACGCAGGGGCCTGGAGCTGCCGCTCCATCCGCCCCTATGTTAATCCGGCCCTGACTATATACACCGCAGGAGAAATGCTAGCACAGGCTTCCAGTATCCATATACACTGCTATATACTACTATATACACCGCAGGAGAAATGCTAGCACAGGCTTCCAGTATCCGTATACACTGCTATATACTACTATATACACCACAGGAGAAATGCTAGCACAGGCTTCCAGTATCCATATACACTGCTATATACTACTATATACACCACAGGAGAAATGCTAGCACAGGCTTCCAGTATCTGTATACACTGCTATATACTACTATATACACCGCAGGAGAAATGCTAGCACAGGCTTCCAGTATCTGTATACACTGCTATATACTACTATATACACCGCAGGAGAAATGCTAGCACAGGCTTCCAGTATCCGTATACACTGCTAAATACTACTATATACACCGCAGGAGAAATGCTAGCACAGGCTTCCAGTATCCGTATACACTGCTATATACTACTATATACACCGCAGGAGAAATGCTAGCACAGGTTCCAGTATGCGTAGTTTCAGGTGCTGCAGAATGGGCAAAACAAAAATTGGAACAGGACCCTCAGTTTATGCAGAAGATTTTGTTCAGTGATGAGGAAACTTTTATGTGAATGGTGAAGTTAACAAACAAAACCACCGCTATTGGTCTAACACTAACCCACATTGGATAGATCCCTCCAAGACTGTTGGAACACAAAAACTGATGGTATGGTGTGGTATATGGGGTACAAAGATAGTGGGGCCATTCTTCATCAATGGAAACCTCAAGCCCACTGGATATGTGAAATTGCTACATGATTATGTGTTTCCCTCTTTATGCACTGAAGTTGGAACGTTCCCTGAGTTTTTCCAGCAAGATGGTGACCACCACATTATGGGTGTCAGGTCCGAGCATTCCTACATGAACAGTTTCCTGGAAAGTGGATTGGTTGTTGTGGGCCAGTTGAATGGCCCCAAGGTCTCCCGATCTGACCCCCTTAGACTTTTATCTTTGGGGTCATCTGAAGGCAATTGTCTATGCTGTGAAGATACGAGATATGCAGCACCTGAAACTACGGATACTGGAAGCCTATGCTAGCATTTCTCCTGCGGTGTATATAGTAGTATATAGCAGTGTATACAGATCCTGGAAGCCTGTGCTAGCATTTCTCCTGCGGTGTATATAGTAGTATATAGCAGTGTTTACAGATACTGGAAGCCTGTGCTAGCATCTCTCCTACGGTGTATATAGTAGTATATAGCAGTGTATACGGATACTGGAAGTCTGTGCTAGCATTTCTCCTGCAGTGTATATAGCAGTATATAGCAGTGTATACAGATCCTGGAAGCCTGTGCTAGCATTTCTCCTGCGGTGTATATAGTAGTATATAGCAGTGTTTACAGATACTGGAAGCCTGTGCTAACATCTCTCCTACGGTGTATATAGTAGTATATAGCAGTGTATACGGATACTGGAAGCCTGTGTTAGCATTTCTCCTTCGGTGTATATAGTAGTATATAGCAGTGTATACGGATACTGGAAGCCTGTGCTAGCATTTCTCCTGCGGTGTATGTAGTATATAGCAGTGTATACGGATACTGGAAGCCTGTGCTAGCATTTCTCCTGCGGTGTATATAGTAGTATATAGCAGTGTATACGGATACTGGAAGCCTGTGCTAGCATTTCTCCTGCGGTGTATATAGTAGTATATAGCAGTGTATACGGATACTGGAAGCCTGTGCTTGCATTTCTCCTGCGGTGTTGCTATCAGTGTGTGAAGAGTGGGAGAAGAGGGTTGCATTAACAATCCAACACAATGGGCAGCACATTGAACACATTGTATAAGTGATCAGAAACCTGTAAATAACTCAAGAATAAAGTTACGTTAAAACCAAGCACATCATTGTTTTTCTTGTGAAGTTTGAAGTGTCACATGACTCTCTTCCTATTGAAAAAAACTAAAGTTTGATTCAAAATGGCCGACTTCAAAATGGCCACCATCCATCTTGGAAAGTTTCCCCCTCACATATACTAATGTGCCACAAACAGGAAGTTAATATCACCAACCATTCCCATTTTATTAAGGTGTATCCATATAAATGGCCCACCCTGTAGATTTTCTTCATGCAATAAAACACAGCAGGAATGGGTGATGCTAGCAACATCCTCAAACGGTCCTACTGTTTTATTGCAAAAAAAATTATACGGTAGTAGAAAAAAAAAAAAAAGACAGGGACTACACTCAAATGATGTTTATTGACTGGTGTCAGGCATTACAAGATGGTACAGTGGTGGAGGCGGAGGATGTAACCGGGACAGACTGTTTCACACCGGTATGGCGCTTCTTTAAAGGCGCCATACCAGCTTTAAACAGTCTTTCCCGGTTACGTCCCCGCCTCCACCACTGTACCAGCTTGAAATGCCTGACACCAGTCAAACATTGTTTGGATGGAGAATGCAGTCCCTATCGTTTAGGTTTGCTACTGGATTTTCGCACCACCGCACCATACGTCTAAGGCTGGGTCCACACTACGTTTTGTCCCATACGGGAGCGCATACGGCAGGGGGGAGCTAAAACCTCGCGCTCCCGTATGTGACCGTATGCGCTCCCGTATGTCATTCACTTCAATGAGCCGACCGGAGTGAAATGTTCGGTCCGGTCAGCTCATTTTTGCGCCAACCACGGTTTTAGGTCCGGTTGTAAAAGCGCATACGGCACAAAAATGAGCCGACCGAACGTTTCACTCCGGTCGGCTCATTGAAGTGAATGGCATACGGGAGCGCATACGGTCACATACGGGAGCGCGAGGTTTTAGCTCCCTCCTGCCGTATGCGCTCCCGTATGGGACAAAACGTAGTGTGGACCCAGCCTAAGTCCAGGATTTTCCAAGATACCCACACAGTGTACTTGTTGCCATTTGCCTTAGTCTAGTAGTGCCGGACCATCTTTTCTTCCTCAGCGCAATAGAAAATAAATCTATATTTGGTCACATTGGGGTAAAATCTATCAAAACCTGTCTAGAGGAAGAGTTGCCCATAGCAACCAATCAGACCACTTTCATTTTTCAGAGGCCTTTTCAAAAATGAATGAAGCGATCTGATTGGTTGCTATGGACAATTCAGCAACTTTCCTCTGGACAGGTTTTGATAATCTAAATTTGATCAGATGGGGAAAATTTATCAAAACCTGACCAGAGGAAAAGTTGTTGAGTTGCCCATAGCAACCAATCAAATCGCTTTCATTTTGAAAAGGTCTGTGGAAAATGAAAGACGCTGTGGTTGCTATGGGCAACTCTTCCTCTGGTCAGGTTTTGATAAATTTTCCCCGCCTAATCAAATTTAGATCATCAAAACCTGTCCAGAGGAAAGTTGCTGAATTGTCCATAGCAACCAGATCGCTTCTTTCATTTTGGAAAATGCCTCTGAAAAATGAAAGTGGTCCGATTGGTTGCTATGGGCAACTCTACCTCTGGACAGGTTTTGATAAATTTCTCCCCAGTGTGATCAAATAGATTTCTTTTCTTTGTGCAATAAAACGCAGCAGGACCGGTTGAGGACACAGCTAGCGGCGTCCTTAACCCGTCCTGCTACATTTTATTGTGTGAAGAGAATCTTTCATTTTTCAGAGGCCTTTTCAAAAATGAAAGAAGCGATCTGATTGGTTGCTATGGAAAACGCAGCAACTTTTCCTCTGGACAGATTTTGATAAATTTTTCCCGACCGATCAAATTTAGATTTATCAAAACCTGTCCAGAGGAAAAGTTGCTGAGTTGCCCATAGCAACCAATCAGATCGCTTTCATTTTTTGAAAAGGCCTCTGAAAAATGAAAGACGCCGTTTGGTTATGGGCAACTCAGCACCTTTTCCTCTGGACAGGTTTGGATAAATCTCCCCCATTAAACAGGGAGTGCCTCCTGTGAAATCTTTTTCTACTACAAGTTTATTTACATGTTTTGCTGAAGATTGGGCACCCCCATGCCTGACTTTGGGAGCACTCCCTCGTGGCGTATTTTGCTGCTGCGTATTTTCCTACCCATTGACTTAAATGGGAAAATAAAATATGCAGCGGCAAATATACAGCAAATACACCATGTGGGAACGTACCCTTAAAGGGGTACTCCGGTGCTTAGACATCTTATCCCCTATCCAAAGGACAGGGGATAAGATGCCTGATCGCGGGAGTCCTGCCGCTGGGGACCCCCGGGATCTTGCACGCGGCACCCCGTTTGTAATCGGTCCCCGAAGCGTGTTCGCTCCGGGACCGATTACCAGCGACTACAGGACGGGCGGCGTGTGACGTCACGCCCACGACTGATGTCACGCTCCGCCCCTCACTGCAAGCCTACGGGAGGGGGAGTGATAGCTGTCACGCCCCCTCCCGTAGGCTTGCATTGAGGGTCGGAGCGTGACATCACAGTAGTCGCCGGTAACCGGTTCCGGAGCGAATACGCTTCGGGGACCGATTACAAACTGGGTGCCACATGCATGATCCCGGGGGTCCCCAGTGGCAGGACTCCCGCGATCAGGCATCTTATCCCTTATCCTTTGGATAGGAGATAAGATGTCTAAGCACCGGAGTACCCCTTTAAACCTTCTTGTAGTATCCTCGGACGTCACTGAGTGCATGTATGTAAGGAGAAGTATTTTAGGTTAGGCGGACTCCTGTTTCTATTGAACACTTCATAGGAGGCATTGAGGCCAGGCTGTTGCAGTTTAG
This sequence comes from Hyla sarda, assembly GCF_029499605.1. Classification (NCBI taxonomy): domain Eukaryota; kingdom Metazoa; phylum Chordata; class Amphibia; order Anura; family Hylidae; genus Hyla; species Hyla sarda. The sequence continues at coordinate 51,054,980 of NC_079192.1, read as the reverse complement.
GAGCAGACAGAAAAATTGCATTTTTTGCTTTGCCTTTGTAACCTCAATACGTTGACCCTTCTCTCACCATCACAAGGGTGTGACAGCAGGATAAAGCAATGGTAGATTCACCTATGACTATGGCATCAAAAGGGCTAAATGGCCATCAGTTATTTCCGATCTCCAGCATTGCTGCAGGTAAACACCAATCACAACCTGTACACGTATACCAGTATGTGCCACCTCATCCAGTACTGCAAATTTAAAGTTACAGATGTGTGGGGGGGGGGGGGGGGATTTATCAATGGTTTTACCCTGTTTTTGTGGTGTTGATTTGTCCAAGCTGCTGTTTAGAGACTTTTCATTGTGACTTTTGCTTTATAGAATCTTTTTTCTACAGTATAACATTGTGTTGCTAGGTCATAGTCTGGTTAACTTTTTTTGCGTTGGTCATGAAATTATGTGCGATTTGTTGCACAATTTGTCATAAATCAACACCGGCTCAGACTTTGCTGTGGATGGTATATGAAAGAAGTTACACAATTTGTCTCAAGAGGATAAAAAGTTGAAGAAAAAAACTGAAGTGTAATTTTAGCAAAAAAAAAAAAAAAAATTGTGTACTAGCACCATTTTCATCACATGCCATGTAACCATTTAATAAGTTTGGTGCGCACGTGCGCGCGCGCGCGCGCACACACACACACACACACACACACACACACACACACACACACACACACACTCTACCACAACACATTAAAGGTGAAAGAAAGTCATTCACCTATGCCATCCTTGATAAATTCCCCAATAGATCATATAATTACTAACAGTAATATCCAGTGTTGTAGGACCTTTTAAGCCATGAACCCTCGCTCCACCCCACAGCACTGTACATCAATCATGCAGGGCAAAAAAGGGTGGGGGAGGGAGAAGGCAAGCATGCTGCAGCTCAGCTTCTACAACTCCATTATTGTAGCTTTTAGAGATGAGCGAAGTTACAGTCATTCGATTCGTCAAACTTCGCGGCTCGGCGGTTGCTGACTTTATCCTGCATAAATTAGTTCATCTTTCAGGTGCTCTGGTGGGCTGGAAAAGATGGATACAGTCCTAGGAGAGAGTCTCCAGCTGCCCCCCCCCCCGGAGCACCTGAAAACTGAACTAATTTATGCAGGCTAAAGCAAGCAACCGCCGAGCCGCGAAGTTGGTGACAAATCGAATCACTAACTTCGCTCATATCTAGTAGCTTTGTTTGCAGTATACAATACGCAATGTATAGTAACAAGCTAGTCGTGTGTGTAAATACAGTAGCCCACCTTACATTTAACAGCTTGTTTATGTGGTCGGTATAATGAAGAGAAGCACCACAGCGATTAAAAAATAAACGGATCATAAATGAAATCTTTAATGGGGATCCTCCCCCCCTATCATCATGGAACATAAGTGCTCTTATCTTGGCATCAACGATACATGCAGCCGAAATCATTTCATCAGTGTAAACCATAACTAATACAATGTGGCTGCAGCAGACCAGTCCGAACAAAATAAAGGCAAAACGCAAAGTAATCCCCCTGGGATCTCTGTGGTAAGTGTCATGGTCCTCTCAGGAGTTCAGTACTCATCCAGGGTGTCCGCTCTGGGTATAGACAGGCCTCGCTCCTTCAGGGCCTGCACCTTGACCTTCTCCGCCTCCTGTTTGCTCTGCTGTTCTACACGTTGTTCCTCTAAGATCTCCTCAATGGAGACCTGAAGTAATTGTGTGTCGCTCTCCTTCTCCAGATCCTGTAGAGACACAAGAGCAGCAATTTAGACCAAGGATTCCTTTCAACTATGGTGCCTCCAGAGATTGCAAAACTACAACTCCCAGCATGCCCGGACAGCCTTTGGCTGTCCGGGCATGCAGGGAGTTGTAGTTTTGCAACCGCTGGAGGCACCCTGGTTTGGAAACCCTGCCTTAGATACCATTGAATAGTAGGTGATGGCTGAAAAGCAAGATATGTAAACGGAGGAGATTTTACTTCATTAAATATTTTTAACCAATAAGAACTCTAGTCCTTAAAGGGGTACTCCGCTAGGATTTTTTTTTTTATATAAACCAGTGCCAGACAGTTAAACAGATCTTTAAATTACTTCTATATAAAAATCTCAATCCTTCAAGTACTTAGCTGCTGTATTCTCCACAGGAAGCGCTTTTCTTTTTTAATTTATTTTCTGTCTGACCACAGTGCTCTCTGCTGACACCTCTGTCCATGTCAGGAACTGTCCAGAGCAGGAACAAATCCCCATAGCAAACCTCTCCTGTTCTGGACAGTTCCTAAAATGGACAGAGGTGTCAGCCAAGAGCACTGTGGTGAGACAAAAGAAATTCAAAAAGAAAAGAACTTCCTGTGGAGCATACAGCAGCTGTTAAGTACTGGTTTAAAAAAAAAAAAAATTAATTTACAAAGCTGTTTAACTTTCTGGCACCAGTTGATTTAAAAAAAAAAAACTATATACGGTATATTATATTTTATATATTATACTATATTTAAAATTTTATATCATTTTATATACACACACACACACACACACACGCACAGATATATATTTTTCTCCCCAGCAGAATACCCCTTTAGGGTGCGTTCACATGTGACTGTTTTTACTGCAGATCTGCTGCAGATTTTGCTTCCCATTGACAATGGGAAGAGAAATCTGCTAAAGCAAATCTGCAGCAGAAAATACGCACGTGTGAACGCACCCTTAAAATACAATGCCCATTTTCAGATAAGATTTCTGGGTGAACACCATGGGTTCTCCCATCCCAGTCACTCCACCAGCCAGGAGGTCTAACTCTCGTAAAGTGATGGCTAATGTTATGCGACACTTTCAGGTTTTAAGCTCTTTACTTACTATTTCTCCAAGAAGGACCACGTTTTCTCCTCGTACTACAAATATTCCCCTGGGAATATCTCCATATTTCTTCCCAACATGTATTCTTTCCACAGTCTGGTGCAGAACAAGATTGGCTATAAAAATTAAAAAAATAAATAAGGATGAGGGATCAGATCTGTCCTCAGGACTCTTACCTCAGGGTCTTACAGTTTTCCTGAGGCTGTGTTCAGTTCAACTGGTGCCAAAAGTTAAACAGATTTGTAAATTACTTATATTTAAAATCTTAATCCATCCAGTACTTAGCTGCTCTATACTACAGAGGAAGTTGTGTAGTTCTTTGACCACAATGCTCTCTGCTGCCACCTCTGTCCATTTCAGGTACTGTAATTAAATTAACAGAGTTGTCAGCAGAGAGCACTGTGGTCAGACCAGAAAGAACTACACAACTTTCTCTGGAACATACAGCAGCTGATAAGTACTGGAAGGATTAAGATTGTTCAATTGGACAAAATCTGTATAACTTTCTGGCACTAGTTGATTTGTAAATATTTTTTCTTTTACAACTTCCATCCCTTGGAGAGTGTGGTGTTTACCACAAAGTGGGCAGAGCTTCACAGAAGGGGCACGGCCTCTAACCCCAGATTTAATAGCAGGCATAAGTTTTAACTAAAATCTAGATATCAGAAGATTTATTAAGAGGCATCATTATAAGTCTAGTACAAGTACAATGCCAGCTGGATTTCACTTGACTCGTGTGTAGAAAGTCGGTTTTGGCGAAACTGAGCAGAAAATCGGTAAAACTACTGCAGAAGCCCCTTCTGTGCTGTATGCCATTTGCTTGGATAAATGGAGGGCGGCTATTTGCATAACAAATGTTTAAGTTTCAGCAAGAATGGCAATTTCCCTACAGACATTTGAATAACAATTATTGAGCTCCGAGAGGATTCCATGTAAAATGTGCTGTTATATGGACGCTACCAAGAAATGTCAGTCCGAAGGTTTACAGGCTATAGACCCCTTTATCATGGGGAAAAAAATCCATGGATTCTTACCTATGTTATTGCAACATTGTTAACGCAGAACAAAAAAAAGGCAGTCTCCAAATGATGTGCACATATAAGCATAAGGCCTATGAAGTAATAAGCATAAGGACATAACTTTAGTGTTTTCACTACTCCCCCCATCATATAACCGACTGTTCCATGATGGGGGTTGTAGTACAGGGGCTGAGGGATTGATTGCACCCGATGCGATCAGAAGCTATTAAACAGGGGAGCAGACGGCATGGTCCACTCCCCTGCGATGTACGGGGTATTTTTACTTTCACTTTTAAATGCTTTGCTGTGAGCCCTGAATGGCCACCCACCGAGGAGCCATTCAGGGCTCCTGGCAATGTTTTAAACTACTAATTGGACCCCCAAATGTATGCCCCCATGCATATTTATAATAATTCATTGGCCCCAGTGTGTTTATAATAGTTCATTCTAAACACATTGAGGCTAGAGATGAGCGAACTTACAATAAATTCGATTCGTCACGAACTTCTCGGCTCGGCAGTTGATGACTTATCCTGCGTAAATTAGTTCAGCTTTCCGGTGGCTGGAAAAGGTGGATACAGTCCTAGGAAAGAGTCTCCTAGGACTGTATCCACCTTTTCCAGCCCACCGGAGCACCGGAAAGCTGAACTAATTTATGCAGGATAAGTAATCAACTGCTGAGCCGAGAAGTTCATGACGAATCGAAATTACTGTAAGTTCACTCATCTCTAATTGGGGCCAATGAATTATTCTAAACACACTGGGGTCAGTTGTTATAAATATTAGGGATCGACCGATTATCGGTTTGGCCGATATTATCGGCCGATAATCACGATTTTGGGCATTATCGGTACCTTGCCGATAATGCCCCGCCCCCACCGCGGTCGTTATTCCTTTACCTTTGACTGAAGAAAAATTTGTGCAAGTGAGGTTTTTTTCTTCCATCACAAATATAACGGGTGATGACTGATATTCAAAAAAATCCCATAGACATGAATGTGATTTTCCCCTGCCCGGCCCTGTACTCTGTAATGTGAAGTTCTCTTCACATCAGATTCATATGCCGCTGAGAGTGGTGATTAGCTGGAACCATCTGGCCAATCACAAGTAAAAAACGCCTGCAAAAACGCTAAAGACCCACATGACTTTTCTTGGCATCTTTTCACTCCCATAGACTCTCCCCCCCCCCCCAAAAAAAATAAAAAAAAATAAAAAAAAAGCCAAAGTCTCAACAAGAGGTTGTTTTTTTCAAAAACTGCCAGGGAGCCCAAAAGCAAAGGATTAAAAAGCACCAAACTGAAAAACAGCAAGTGGATATGGCATTTTGCAGTTCCCTATTGACTTCCAGATCACATCTTGCTGGCCGTGCAGCAGAATGGGCGTTTTTACATGAAAACCCTCAGTGGAATTCCAGCCTTACAGTAAATCTTGAGGAAGGTTGGAAACTGAGCCAGCTACTCTGCTGCCACCTAGTGACAGTGTAAGGTAATAAACCAAGTAATATATTTACCCTTCAGAGGTTTCTGTATAGGAATGAAAAAAAAAAATTTCTATAAAACTTTCTAATATACTTTGTGTTTCATTACTTCACCAACATGTGTCTGCTGTCAGTAAAAACATTGTTTCCATTCAGAGAAACTAAATGTAACGCTGTCCTGTTCTCAGTTGATGTGGATACAATTGTATCTAGGTTTTGCTCTGTGAGCTAAATAGCCTGGACTGATACAAGACAGATATCTGTGAGGCTGTGGTCATGCATTTAGAAAGGGCCATCGTCCGAGGGATCATACAGAAAACAAAGGTGACAGCAGAGGTTCTCCTACACAGCAGAGCTCCTGGACTACACAGACAATGATCTAGTTCCCCCGCACAGTAGATGGGCAAAGATGGTCATGGTGTAGGGATAATGTATCTTAGCAGTCAGATCCCCACCAATAAGAAAGCGATGGCTTGTCGAGCTTGTGCAGTAGGATAAATTTAAACATCCAGGGCAATATCTTGGCCTGAGAATGAATCCGATAGATTCCCACGTAAAGTCTATCAGACCTCAGGCATCAGACTGACGGGAATCATTCTGATCAGGTGACTCTTGGACAATTCTTGGGCTATGAGATTGTCCTGTATGTTTAAATGTTTCTCCCTTTGCAGGAGGGTTTGAGGTCAGCACTTGCACATATCTTAGCCATCACCAAGGTTACCTGCCAAAAAATAAAAATAAAATGAAGAAAATAATGGAGAGAAGATGACCCCAACCTGCTGCTAAACTACATCGTCCGGACAGCATGTCAGAGCCACAGACCCTCAGGGCATGAGGTCCATTTTAGTTTTACAACAGATGGAAATCACTATTCAAAGGAAATTAAATCCACCAAGACAAGAAACTCACCAAACTGGTCAATGCTTCTCAAGTACCCAATAAGTGTTCTCCCATCTCTGAGCAGGACCAGGTGTTTCTCTAAAGACAAAAAAACAACTTAGTCAGCATTACTGTTCATTAACCGTTTTGCCTGTATCAGTAATGAGGTCACCATCAGCCCCAGAGAAGGGCTAAGTGCCCAGTCTGATGGCATGAGACAGGACTCCATTGGGGAGGGGGGCACAAACTCCCATTTAAGTTACAGATGTTGCCTATAAAGCTTCTGTCAATGAGCTATAATGGATCTGATGACCATTCTGCCTCCATGACTATATGTATAATCTCTTAAGCTTGTCTTCCCAGCAGGCAGAGATTGTATTGGTTGTCTCTGCCCTGGTGAGGCTGTGCTGATGCATCGTGGGATTGATCGATTTGAAAAGGAGACAATGCAGTCTGAAATCTAAAAGCCAAGTTGGTAAAGTCAGGTTACCCTGGTACAACAGTGAAGTGTATGGCTGTAGCAGAGCTGGGATAAAACAGAATGCACTGCAGGTATAGTGGTGAGCATGCATTGTATGGGAAATAAAAATCCAGGAGGATGCTTTCTAGAAGTAGTAAAGAGGTATGGGGCCCCAGCTCAGCGCTGCTAGAGCGCGTTTCGAACCCAGCAGGTACAAACACTCCCCTTTATTCATCTCTATGGGAGAGGTGGAGACACAGGAAAGCTTAGAGATAAATGGAGGGGGAGTGTTTGTCCCAGCTGACCCTACTGTGTGCAAAACATGCGCAAGCATTTGTTACTACTGGACATCTTTAAGAGTACCTGTCATCAACAAAAACTTTTAATATGTTGTTTATAATCATTAATGAAGACATATTGTAATATATCTTCATTAAAAAATATTAATATTTATACCAGTTTTTTCATTTTATACTTTTGGCCACTAGGGGTCTCTCTTCTATGCCTGGTCTGCAGGCAGCATCCTATGCTTTTCATAGTAAGTTTACAGCTTTTAGGACTAATGCTGAAGGGCTCTGGTCCTTCCTCCGGAAGTTCAGTACTCTCAGCTCAGGACTCGCTCCCAGCCTGTGAGCTACAAGCCTACACATGCCTCTCATATAACAGCCAGTCATCTCCCCCTCCCCCCTGCTCTGTGTTCTCCCTGCCCCTCACCACACGTTATCTTATACATTGTATTATCTCACTGCACTCCCTGCTCTGTGCCCCCCCCTGACATTCATCTTAATTACTGCCTCTGTAATTGCTCCCTCAGCCCCTGGTTCTCAGCATTGACTTTTTAGTGCAGAGAGACACAGGAGAGAGAGAGACAGAGGCTGCCGTCCCTTCCCTGTACTTAGTCTGTATGCGCACTGCAGAGCAGTGTTTCCCAACCAGGGTGCCTCCAGCTGTTGCAAAACTACAACTCCCAGCATGCCCGGACAGTTGTTGGCTGTCTGGGCATGCTGGGAGTTGTAGTTTTGCAACAGCTGGAGGTGCCCTGGTTGGGAAACACTGCTGCAGAGGGAAAGCAGCATACAGGAAGACTGGCAGAAGCAGAGTCCCGGCCAGGCTTTATGTGACATCATGCCTGCTGGGACCCGCCTCCTTCCACCCCTCAGAAAGTCAGTGTTCCTGAGCTAATGAAGAGGGATAAAAAAAAAAAAAGGTATTTCCACAGCGTTTTAAACCTCAATAAACACAGGGATAGGCATAGTTAGAGAAAGGGACAGATGGGAAGGGGGATCAGGGAAAGTTTAGATGATGACAGGTACTCTCTTAAAGGAAAAATATCAGCCTGTTCACCCACACTAAACCCAATACACTGGGTTATAGAGCAGGTGAACAGGAGTCCAATAAGGGGTCACTTAAATATGTTAAGTAGGTCCTGAGATATGTCCCCCAGAAGATCCTCTGCTGAATTCAGTGAATCACATGCAGGGGGAGGGGCTTCAGCCGCATAATTTACATATTCATTGTTTGACTCAACTAGTATGCGGAGTCACAGACAAAGAATATGTAAACAGGGTGCATGAAATTTTGGCCCCAGAAAATTATCATCCGAAAATGGCCCTTTCAGCTTTTTCGCCCAAGGCAATTTTCCGCTGATAATTTAGGTGGGCGTGGCTTAACCCCTTCCTGACCCAAGACCTACATGTATGTAGGTCATCTTTACACCTCCGGGGACCTTAACAGGGGACAACTAGCTCTCTTCCCATGATTCCAGCCCAAAACATGACTCCACCACTGCCTTGCTGACATCGCAGCCTTGTTGGGACAGGTTGGTCGTCCAACCTTCCACCCACTACTCCATCCATCTAAGCCATCCAGGGTTGGACAGCACTCATTAGTGAACAAGACTGTTTGAAAATTAGACTTCATGTATTTTTCTATCCATTGCAGCCGTTTCTGCTTGTGAGCATTGGTTAGTGGTGGTCGAATAGAAGGTTTATGCACAGTTGCAAGACTCTGGAGGACTCTACACCTTTGTGCGTGGAACTCCAGAGGCACCAGCAGCTTCAAATATCTGTTTGCTGCTATGTAATGGTATTTTAGTAGCTGATCTCTTGATCCAATACATGGATCTGTCAGAAATCTTCCTCAATGTACCTTTATCTGCACGAACCCATCTGTACTCTGAATCAGCCATAAGTCTCTTAATAGTGCACACAGTCCAAAATCTAACGTGCCCGGCACTGCAAATCAACTAAAACTATTCCGCTAGGCTTTTCCAACACACTGACCCTCTCAGTGCTCGCATACAAAAGTTCAAGATGTACACCACATGAAGGTATATAGAAATGAAGCACTCACCAGGTCTTGAGGTAAATCGCCGGCTCTTTATTTCATTTTTGGCTTACAGCGATCAGGAAGGTGGGGGGAAAGCGGACAGATGGAACAGGAGGGGGAAGAGGATGGGCGACTGTCCGTTATCGCGCTTGCACACTTAGTCAGGCCCCCAGGGAATCACATGTGTGGGAGTGTATATATAGGTACAGGGAGGGAACAACCGGGCACGTGGTATTCACAAATAAATCCAAACATGAATAACCTTGAATTGTATAGAACATATGATTACTTAAGTGTTAAGTAATCATATGTTCTATACAATTCATGGTTATTCACGTTTGGATTTATTTGTGTATACCTGGTGTCCGGTTGTTCCCTCCCTGTACATATTATATACACACACACACACACACACGTGATTCCCTAGGGGCCTGACTAAGCGCGATAATGGACTGTCGCCAATCCTCTTCCCCCACCTGTTCCATCAGTCCGCTCTCCCCGCACCTACCTTATCGCTGTAAGCCGAAAATGAAAAAGAGCCGGCGATTTACCTCAAGACCTGGTGAGTGCTTCATTTCTATATACTTTATGTGGTGTGTATCTCTTAATAGTGCATTGACCACGTATACATTTCCGTGAAATATCTAATATTTTCATACCTCATCCAGAACATTGAACTATTTCACTCTTTTCGGCAGCAGAGAGATCCTTTCTCTTCCCAATATTGCTTGAAAATAGTGACTGCTTAATGTGGAACACCCACCTTTAGTAGTTTTTCCTTAAATTGGGCTCACCTGGCAATCTAATATCACAGATTTCCGAGATTGTTTTCAGTGATCAGAAGAGCCGAGATACAATGCCATCCGTGAGTTAGGCTGCATTCACACCATGTTTTTGAATTGAAAAATGGATTCCTCAAAACCGGAATAAACTATCAAAACGTGTGTACAAATTTTTACCCGTATACGGTTTGACAAATTATGTCCTGTTGCATCCGTTTAAGAAAAAACGTATAAGTTTAACTTTTCACTCCATGAACAAAGTTTCACAAAGAAGATTGAAATTCGAAGAAAAAAAACCTGTGCAAAGTCAAAAACCATATGGTGAAAACCGGATGGAACCGTACACACATGGTTCTGTACGGTTCCAATTGACTCCCATGTTTAAAAAAAAATTAAAAAATTAAAAAAAACATGTTTCAATAATGCTTTTCACCCAGACCAAAGACCGTGGCAGGCTACGGTTTTAGGTATAGGAAAAAAACTGAAAACCATACAAGATACAAAACTGACAACCTGATGCATCTTTTGGCATACGGTTTTCAATACGGTTCCGTACGGTTTTCAAATTGAAACCGTATATGGGAACTGTATTGCAAAAACATGGTATGAATGCAGCCTTTAACTAAAAACCAAAATATTTAATCTTAGATAGGGATCGACCGATATCTTTTTTTTAGGGCCGATACCGATAATCTGTGGAGGTTAGGGCCGATAGCCGATAACTTACACCGATATTCCGGTATAAGTTATCGGGCTATTTACCCCCCCCCCCCCCACCCCACACACACCGCTGCTTCTCTCCCCCTGCCTGTCCGGGGGTCCCGAGTCCTATCGCCGCCCCCGCCTCCACACCACTCCGCGCCCCCTACCGCCCCACCGCCTCCCCCATCCCCGGGGTCCTCCTGAGCTGTCACTGTGCGCACTGACGGTGACGTTAAGTCACGTCACTCGTCATTGCGCACAGCATAACGCAGGACGCAGCAGGAGCCAGAAGTAGCATCGACCCCGATAATTATAAAACCGGGGATGGGGGAGGCAATGGGGCCAGGGCGGTGCGGTGGGGGCGGTCGCGGTGCGGCAGGTCGTGGGGGGGCGTTCGCGGTACGGTGGGGGCATTATCGGCATATCGGCAAGGTAGTTGCAGATACCGATAATGCCCAAAATCGTGATTATCGGCCAAACCGATAATCGGTCGATCCCTTATCTTAGACACCTATATCATTTGCATAATAATTTGGAAAAGGATATAATTTTTTGTGTTTCTGATCCTGCACTGAACGGCGTAAACAAAAAAAAAAAAATCCAAATATTGCTGATTTTGGTCAAATCACAAAAAAAAAAAAAAAAATTACAAACACTATTTTAAAAAGGGGTGGGGCAATGCATTTTCGGCCTAGCACAGCCCAAACTTTCGGTTTCAGTTTTGCCCCAAAATTTCCCTTTCGGTGCATCCCCAGTAAAAAGAGCTGGTGAAGCCCACCACCTGCACGCGATTCACTGAATTCAGCAGAGGATCTTCTGGACATATTTAAAGCGGTACTCCGGCGCAAAACATTGTATCTCCTATCAAAAGGATAGGGGATAAGATGTTAGATCGCAGGGATCCCGCCGCTGGGGACCCCCGCAATCGCCAGCACCTCAGACATCCGGTGCACAGAGCGAACTCCGCTCTGTGCCGGATAACTGGCGACTACAGCCGCTGTGCCCCCTCTATTCAGTTCTATGGGGGAAGGTATGAATGGAGGGGGTGTGGCGCTCCACGCTCCCGTGTTCCGGACACAGCTGCTGCCAGCCCCAAGATCGCAGGGGTCCCCAGCGGCTGCACTCCTGCGATCTAGCATCTTATCCCCTATCATTTTGAATGGGGATAAGATGTTTTGAACCAGAGTACCCAAGGGGTACTCCACTGGAAAACATTTTTATTAAATCAACTGGTGCCAGAAAGTTAAACAGATTTGTAAATTACTTCTATTATAAAAATCTTAATCCTTCCAGTACTTATCAGCTGTTGTATACTACAGAGGAAGTTGTGTAATTCTTTCCAGTCTGACCACAGTGCTCTCTGCTGACACCTCTGTTTTCTCCATTTTAGGAATTGTTCAGAGCAGGAGCAAGTCCCTATAGCAACCCTCTCCTGCTCTGGACAGTTCCTAAAATGTAGAGGTGGCAGCAGAGAGCACTGTGACTGGAAAAAACTACACAACTCTAACTTTCTGGCACCAGCTGATTAAAAAAAAAATATATTTTTTTTTTTCCAGTGGAGTACCCCTTTAAGAATATTCATATTTCACTAGGATGTTATAGTAAAGCTGTGGATAGGGATAAGTGTAGTTCCCCAAAGTACCCTTCTATATAGTAAATGGTCATAGTATCCAGCTCACCTGTGCGGTTTGTGCACAAATCAGCACCGGTGTCCGCGTGTATGGATAACCAGAAAAAAAAGCCAAGAGGGATCCAGCATGTAGGAGTAAATTGCATGTCATGTCATTGAAGAAAAACTGTAGTATATAACTGATCCCCTATCCGAAGGACAGGGAATAAGTTCTATATCACTGGGATCCAACCGCTGGGACCCCGCACATGAAGGGAGCATTTCGTCCCCGCATGACGCAGCTGCTGACAACCCCCCCCATGTGTCTATGGGACATAGGCTTCCTGCACAATGCTGGGCCCTGTACAGGAGATTGCAGCAATCCAGCGGTCGGACCCCCTGCGATCTATAAACTTATCCCCTAGCCAAATCTTTGTGATAGGGGATAAGTTAAATACCACTACAGCTTTCCTTTAAAATGTTACAGGGCAATGCGTTTGGAGCACATAAGACCATAGAAGGCACTGTGGGGTGCTGCCCTGTATGATTTTGTGACATGTGACATGAAATAAAGCTCTGAACTTTACTCCTACATGCTGGATCCCTTCTGCTCCACCCCTGGCGTATTTGCTGCTGCGCATTTTCTTACCCATTGAAGTGAGTGGGTTGCAAAATCAGCTGTGTATCTACCCACTGATTTCAATAGGTAGGAAAATGCGCAGCAGCAAATACAGCACGTGTGACCCAACCCTAACGGAGAACTCTCTCATCAATAGGTCTGGGCTGCTGGAATAAAAATTAAAAAAAAGATTGTTAACTTACTTGATGGAATCAGTCTCCAGTCTTCCAGTTCTGTTTTTTTAAGCCTGACAGGTCACACTAGGGATCAGCTAATCGCTGGCTGCAGTCAGGGCTGGCATTTAGCTGAGTGGCAATGTGATGTGTCGGGCACAAGACCAGAGCCAGAGGACAGGAGATTCCAGCCGCACCAAGGGAGGGTGGGAAGGTAAGTTAGAGTTTATTTTATTCTAGCAGCCCAAAGTTCTCCTTTATGGTGCGTTCAGACGGCGTAATTCAAGAAGAATTTACTCGAGTAATTCCTCTTGAATTCTCCGCTCCAAATTAATGCCCATCTCCTCTGCCAATTATAATCAATGTTTCTTCTGCTGTCCTGTTCACACTGCGGAAATTCTGCTAGCGGAATTCTGACGCTGAATTCCGTTCCACTTGAGGAATGAGCATGTTCATTCTTCAAGCGGAATCCGCTAGCAGAAATCAATAGAAGTCAATGGAAAAAAAATTCCGCCCGGAATTCGTGTGGAAATGGCTGAAAAAAAACCTTCACTTCTTTCTCCCCCAAAATTCTTTTTTCTGCCCGTAAATTTTTCGGCCTGAATTACTCTTGATTTACTCCGTGTGAACGCACCCTTAAGTGTCTTAAGGTTTTCTTCATGGATCTAATCACTTCCTGGTTTCCTCTCTGACCCTTCTGTTGCCGGGCAACACATCCCATACTTTCCCACAATCCCCTTTGCTTACATGCACAGTGGAGACATACTCCCTTTACCTCCATGACTGCAGCTAAACTGAGCATACATTACCACCTCAGTTGAAAGCACAGGGAAAAAAAATAAATAAATATCCATATAGTTTAAAATCGTGGGAGGTCTGGCCGCTGGGGCCCCTGCAATCTCCTGTACGGCGCCCCAAAGCGGGGTTCCAGCAGTCACATACGTTTTTCTGTACTTGAGAAGTCGTCTAAAGCAGGGACACAGGCTATTACTGAATACCGTGTGTTCCAAACAGTACAGTGGTCCCTCAACATACGATGGTAATCCGTTCCAAACGGACCATCGTTTGTTGAAACCATCGCATGTTGAGGGATCCGTGCAATGTAAAGTATAGGACAGTGGTCTACAACCTGCGGACCTCCAGATGTTGCAAAGCTACAACTCACAGCATGCCCGGACAGCCAACGGCTGTCCGAGCATGCTGGGAGTTGCAGTTTTGCAACATCTGGAGGTCCACAGGTTGTAGACCACTGTTAGAGGAAGTTGTACTCGCCTGTCCGCCGCTCCGGACCGTCACCGCTGCCCGGGATGTCGCCGTCCATCGCTGTCGCCGCATCCCCAAGGTCTCCCCGACGCTCCAGCAAGGCCTCTGCTTCCCCGGCATCCTCGCTCTCCGTCGCTACCATCACGTCACTACGCACGCCGCTCCTATTGGATGACGGGACGGCGTGCGCAGCGTCATGAGGACGACGATGGAGAGCGCAGACGATGCAGGGGATCCCGAAAAGGACACGCCGGAGCCCCGAGGACAGGTAAGTGATTGTCAGCGGACCACACGGGGCACCGTAAACAGCTATCCGGTGGCAGCTGAAGCAGTCTGCGCTGCCGGATAGCCGTTTATGCGATGGCCCCGACATACAAAAGCATCGTATGTTGATGCTGCCTTCAACATGCGATGGCCTTTGAAAGGCCATCGTATGTTGAAATGATCGTATGTCGGGGCCATCGTAGGTCAAAGGATCACTGCATTCCTCCAACTGTGGCAAAACAACAACTCCCAGCATGCCCGGACAGCCTTTGGCTGTCCGGGCATGCTGGGAGTTGTACTTTTGTAACAGCTGGAGGCACCCTGGTTGGGAAACACTAGTCTGTTGTATACGGCTATCCAAGACATATTGCATTAAATATGACAGCAGGAAGGAAGCAGCGAACAGAGCCGGGCATGCTGGGAGTTGTAGTTTTGCAACAGCTGGAGGCACAACATTTGGAAAACATAAAATAAATGTAGTTTCACATAATACATCAGTTTAGACCTATTGAACTTTCCGATACAACCACCATGAGGCGCCAGTGAGCAGAGAAGATTCCCACAAATCAGTGCCGCAGTAAGCAGTTGCCCATAGTAACCAACCGGAAATAAGCGTCTTCCACTTCACAGCAGATAAGAAACGGAAAGTGTTATCTGACTAGTTGCTATGACAACTGCCCCACCTGTTGGTAACTCATTATTACCCATAAGCCCCATTCCATCCCGTACACACACCATATTATGACAATACATTATCAGCAGAGGATGTACGCGCTATACTGACTGTCTATATCCTCTATGAGGCTGGCTGTTCCCGGCATGTAATTCATTGTCTCTCCCGCCCCTGCTCGGGGGCAAAGCCTCACACCGGACACCGTGTAAACCAGCCAACCGGAAACTCCGCCATTTTTCTGTGGGAAAAAAAAAATCTCTTCCGGCGCGCAGGTCACGGAATATAAGCGTCGCTATGACGTCACGTACTAGCAAACCTTCCTGAGTGGGCGTGGCAACACGGCTGTCACTTATTGACATCATTTGCATATGTCTCCTAATTGGTTTATATAATCCTAGTGGGCGGGCTCAGGGAATTATTTTGTTGGGAACTACGCCTGCGCATGCTTTGCCGTCGCTGATTGGATGAGAGGGATTTTGACGTCACGGAATATTTACTCTTGATTGGCTAGAATACTTGTAAAGGACAAGCAAAGGCGGTAACATATGGGTAAAGTGACAGATATTTCCCCTCACTCCCTATTGGCCGTTTGAAACTGTAGTGGGCGTGTCCCATTTCGCAGGCTTAAGTCTGATTGGCCGAGGGTTCAGCTCAGCGGCTGTGATTGGCTGCTTGTCGGTTGCCATGCTGCATACCGCGCTTGCGCAGCAGTTGTCGGTTTGCGCGGCTGGTTGTATGCTCGGAGACTTTCATGTCGACTACGCACAGACCTGGGGATGGCAGCGGCTATTATCCGAGCGGGGACGTGCTGGCCCGGCAGCATGAGGGGGAGGCCGCCGCCGGCTCGGGCTGGAGCTCGGGATATTACCCTCAGGAGGCTGCGAGGAACTGGGCCGGAGGCGGAGAGATGGGAGGAGCTGCCGGAGCCCAGGTATCGCCTCTGTGTCCGCTATGTCTGTTCTCTCCCTGACCCTGCGTGACCTCCTGTGTCTTCTGCTGCTGGGAAAGCTGGGTGACTGCCAATATGGCCGCGTCTAGACTTCTCATAGGTGAAGATGCCCTGGGTACATTGTGACAAAGCTTCAGCAGTGCAAAAGCAGAATTGTGACTGCCAGAAAAGAGGGTGACGAGCTATGAGAGGGCTGTGATGGTTGTCACGTGATATAGAGGATGAAAAGAGGGGAGCAGTGATCCTTAACCTGTCATTGTACAATGCTTGCAAAACTACAACTCCCAGCATGCCCTGAGCAGTGATCCCTAATCTGTGACTCTCCAGCTGTTGTGAAACTACAACTCCCAGCATGCCCTGAGCAGGATCCATAGCCTGTGATTCTCTAGTTCAGTGTTTCCCAACCAGGGTGCCTCCAGCTGTTGCAAAACTACAACTCCCAGCATGCCCGGACAGCCTTCGGCTGTCCGGGCATGCTGGGAGTTGTAGTTTTGCAACAGCTGGAGGCACCCTGGTTGGGAAACACTGCTCTAGTTGTTGCAAAACTACAATGCCCAGCATTACCTGAGCTGTGACCCCCTAAGGGTGCGTTCACACTGAGGAATAGGGGAGGAATCCTCGCGTAAAAAAAAATTCCGCCACAGAATTTACTTTTTTTTCGTGTTAAATTAACATGGAATTCTGTGCCGATTTTCCGCCCGAAATATAGGAGGAAACTTTTTTTTTTTGTGTAGCTGGACTACAACCACAAATTGTAATTTCCCTTTTTATTTATTTAATTTTTTTCCATGCACATTCTGAGCGAATTCTACGCAAATTTTGCGGGGAAGCGATTTCAAGCAGACATTTTTTTTACCATTGACTTCAATGGAATTCTGCTCACGTATTCCGCAAGAAGAATGAAAATGTTCTAGCGGAACGGAATTTACGCAGTGTGAACAGTGCAGTGTAAAAACACATTAAAGGGGTACTCCGGCGCTTAGACATCATATCCCCTATCCAAAGGATAGGGGATAAGATGCCTGACCGCGGGGGTCCCATCGCTGGGGACCCCCGTGATCTTGCACGCAGCACCCTGTTAGAATCAGCCCCCGGAGCGTGTTCGCTCCGGGTCTGATTACTGGCGATCACGAGGACGGAACATAGTGACAGCTGTCACGCCCCCTCCCATAGGCTTGCATTGAGGGGCGGAGTGTGATGTCACACGGGGGCGGAGGCGTGACGTCACACGCCGTCGGCCCTGTGGTCGCGGGTAATCGGACTCGGAGCGAACACGCTCCGGGGACTGATTCTAACGGGGTGCTGCGTGCAAGATCACGGGGGTCCCCAGGGGATAAGATGTCTTAGTGCCGGAGTACCCCTTTAAAGTCAATGGCAAAACAGATAAAGGGGTTATCAAGGAAAAAACTTTTTATTTCAATTTTTTTTTTTTTTTATACATCAACTGGCTCCAGAAAGTTAAACAGATTTGTAAATTACTTCTATTAAAAAAAATCTTAATCCTTTCAGTACTTATAAGCTGCTGAAGTTGAGATGTTCTTTTCTGTCTAAGTGCTCTCCTACAGCAAACCTCTTCTACTCTGTGCAGTTCCCGAGACAAGCAGAGATGTCAGCAGAGAGCACTGTTGCCAGACAGAAAAGAACAACTCAACTTCAGCAGCTGATAATTATTGGAAGGATTAAGATTTTCTAACAAAAGTCATTTACAAATCTGTTTAAAGGACTTCTATAGTGCAAAATAACTTATCCCCTATCTGAAGGATAGGGGGTAAGTTATAGATCGTGGGGGGTCCCAGCACTGGGGCCCCCCACCATCTCCGGTATGGGGCCGCGGCAATGTACAGGAAAGGGGGTGTTCCGTCCCCCCATAGAGATACATGGAGGGGGCGTGTCTGCCGCGGCTTTCTGCTGGGGACGAAATTTCACTTGCTGCAGACTGCCGCAGCCCCGTCCAGGAGATCCCGGGGGGCCCCAGCACTCGGACCCCCCGCGATCTATAACTTATGCCGTATCATTTGGATAGGGGATAAGTTATTTTGCGCTGGAATACTCCTTTAACTTTCTGGAGCCAGTTGATATAAAAAAGTTTTTTTCCTGGAATACCCCTTTTAATTATTCCTAAGCGGAGAATTCAAGAGGAATTACTCGAGTAAATTCCTCTTGAATTACTCAGTGTGAACGCACCCTAACATGTAACTCTCCAGCTTTTGTAAAACAACAACCCCCAGCATGCTCGGAGTATTGATCCCTAACCTCTCACAGTTCCTTCAAAACTATAACTCCTAGCATGCCCAGAGCTGTGATCACAAACCTGTCATGCTCCAGCTGTTGCAAAAAAAAAAAAGCTTTTGGCTGTCAGGGCATGCTGGTACTGTTGCTGGGAGCTGAAGTTATGCATCAGGAGGAGAGTCAAAGGTCAGGGAACTCTTCTTGGGAGATGCTGTGGGTTATAATTTTGCGATGGCAGGAGAGTCACAGATTAGTGAACACTGCTCTGGGCATGCTGGGAGTTGCAGTTATGTAACGGCAGGAGAGTCAGATTAGTGAACACTGCTCTGGGCATGCTGGGAGTTGTAGTTATGTAACGGCAGGAGAGTCAAAGATTAGTGAACACTGCTCTGGGCATGCTGGGAGTTGCAGTTATGTAACAGCAGGAGAGTAACAGATTAGTGAACACTGCTTTGGGCATGCTGGGTGTTGCAGTTATGTAAAAGCAGGAGGGTCACAGATTAGTGAACACTGCTCTGGGCATGCTGGGAGTTGCAGTTATGTAACGGCAGGAGAGTAACAGATTAGTGAACACTGCTCTGGGCATGCTGGGAGTTGCAGTTATGTAATGGCAGGAGAGTAACAGATTAGTGAACACTGCTCTGGGCATGCTGGGGGTTGCAGTTATGTAACGGCAGGAGAGTAACAGATTAGTGAACACTGCTTTGGGCATGCTGGGGGTTGCAGTTATGTAACAGCAGGAGAGTAACAGATTAGTGAACACTGCTCTGGGCATGCTGGGAGTTGCAGTTATGTAACAGCAGGAGAGTAACAGATTAGTGAACACTGCTCTGGGCATGCTGGGAGTTGCAGTTATGTAATGGCAGGAGAGTAACAGATTAGTGAACACTGCTTTGGGCATGCTGGGGGTTGCAGTTATGTAACAGCAGGAGAGTAACAGATTAGTGAACACTGCTCTGGGCATGCTGGGAGTTGCAGTTATGTAACAGCAGGAGAGTAACAGATTAGTGAACACTGCTCTGGGCATGCTGAGGGTTGCAGTTATGTAACAGCAGGAGAGTCAGATTAGTGAACACTGCTCTGGGCATGCTGGGAGTTGCAGTTATGTAACAGCAGGAGAGTCACAGATTAGTGAACACTGCTCTGGGCATGCTGGGAGTTGTAGTTATGTAACGGCAGGAGAGTCACAGATTAGTGAACACTGCTCTGGGCATGCTGGGGGTTGCAGTTATGTAACAGCAGGAGAGTCACATGCCGGTGATTACCGCTCTCCACGGTTGCTTTATAATTCTTTGTGTCCACCAAGGGCTTGGCAACTTTGTTTTGAATCTAGGAGCCACTTTTGCTTAGTATTTTTTATGGGGGATGTTTGTTTGTTTTATTTTTTATTTGGGAGAAAGGGATGATTAGAATTTTTAGGGTTTTCATAGATATAATATTAAACATTTTTTTACACTTTTTTTTTTTTTTTTACATATATAGATCAATGTAACGCAAACAATGTAATTACATCGAAAATTCTTAGTTGCCATGGTGACCTGGTGACTGGGTTGTGTAGAGTCCTGGGTGGAGATTTATCAAAACCTGTGCAGAGGAAAATTTGCCCAGTTGCCCATAGCAACCAATCAGATTGCTTCCTTCATTTTTAACAAGACCTCTGGAAAATGAAAGAAGGGATCTGATTGGTTGCTATGGGCAAAGGGTTTGATAAATCTCCCCCCCTGGTGTACATGATGCACTTGTGCCAATTTTTTGAGGGTATTAGAGTTAAGTGCTGGAGCGCTGTTTCCCAACCTGTGTGCATCCACCTGCTGCAAAACTACAACTCCCAGCATGCTCGGACAGCCGTTGGCTGTCCGGGCATGCTGGAAGTTGTAGTTTTGCAACAGCTGGAGGCACCCTGCTTGGAAAATGCTGTACCAGAGCTCTTTTCGGGTTTTGCAATCCATAAGAACCCAGCTGACCAGAAACACAGGAATAGGCTGCACTGCAGTAAATGCGATTACTACACATTAAGCATGTGCTGCATTTTTGTCCCATCGTTTGCCAAACTTTGGCGGCGCGCTGTGCATGTCACTACTTGGTCAACTAGCTAACGATCACCTGAAGAGGATCATGGGGTCGTCCTTGCAGTGATATAGTAGGTGCACTAGGACCTTCCTTCCCCTTCTGATTCGCTCTTCTAGGACTATATTACAGAGGGTCTTCCTGCTCTTAGGGTATGAGGCTGGGTCTTCTTTTTGTACGACACTGTGGTTTGCGTTTCCTCTTGTATTCTGCCTGTCAGAGAAAGTAGTTTGTTTTTACACAGTATAATCTGCACTGTTGGGGCCAAACTTGAGATATATATATATATATATATATATATATATCTCTATATCCCTTTCATGGTTGGCTTTACTCCATATGGCACTGTTATTATTCAGACTTGCTATGAATGTTCTGAGGTCATATCTTGTTAAATTTTATAATCCTCCCAGTTCACTGCCCCCCATCATAAATCACCCCCTGCCTTTATTTTTATTATTTTTTAGTTTTCTACCTTAATATTGCTCTGTATTTTCTGCTCATTCTCAGATTCATAGACTGGGAAGGGGCGTTCCCCAGCAGACGTGACATCATCTGAAGCCATACAGGGGAGGACTTCCTCCCTCACTCTGCTACACACAGCCTAGAGCAGTTCAGTGTGAGATGAGCTATGATTGGATAAGGCTGCACACACCCCCCTCAACACTCCAGACTGCATTTCCGGATTTTGGACTTCTGCCAGGCCAGCAGGAGTCCAAAGTCTGTGCAAGAGATGGGGGGGAAATGTGCTCTGGACAAGTAGGGAGACACCTAGTGGCAGCTTTTTTAAACACAAATAAAAAAATAAAGAAGTTTTTTTCTATTTTTTATTTTATTTTTTTTTAAACAAAGTACATTAGAAAGATTTTTTTATTTGCCATAAGGAGTGCAATAGCGAAAATGAGTTTTAAAGGGGTACTCCGGTGCTTAAACATCTTATCCCCTATCCAAATGGATGGAGGCAATGCTGGAAACAAAGGTGATGTTATCCCTGCGTTGCCTCCACATTACAGGCAGGTCAGGGCTGGCCTCTCCATCCACCGTAGTTAGCCTAGATTCAGGCTACGAAATTTCCAGCCGAAATTCCACTTAGGAATTCCGGAGCAGCAGAATTCCAGTGCTGACAATGGGATTGTGCCGCACAGTGCACACTACAAAATGTAAGCGTCTGATATTGCACCGCTGAAATTCCCTCCTCCAAAAGAATGGTCTTGTTCATTCTTTAGGCAGAATCCGCTCTGTAAACGTCGCATTCCTATTGCCGACTGATTCAGTCATCGCTGGCTGCACTTGAAAACTCTGGACGTTTTTTGTTAAAGGGGTACTCCGGTGGGAAATAAAAAAATTCAAATCAACTGTCTCCAGAAAGTTATACAGATAAATAACTTTTATTTTAAAATCTCAATCCTTCCAGTACTTATCAGCTGCTCTATACTGCAGAGGAAGTTGAGTTGCTATTTTCTGTCTGACCACAGTGCTCTCTGCTGGCACCTCTGTCCATGTCAGGAACTGTCCAGAGTAGAAGTAAATCCCCATAGAAAACCTCTCCTGCTCTGGACAGTTCCTGACATGGACAGAGGTGTCAGCAGAGAGCGCTGTGGTCAGGCAGAAAAGAACAACTCAACTTCCTCTGCAGTATACAGCAGCTGATAAGTACTGGAAGGATTAAGATTTTTAAATAGAAGTAACTTACAAATCGGTTTAATTTTCTGGAGCCAGAGTTTTCAACCAGAGTTCCCCTTTAAGATGAAGCTGTGGTTTAATGCCTTATACATGTTTACATTTGGAGAATATATCTAGTATGACATTTTAACATTGCAGCTATAGTCTGGACCAGTGTTTCGCAACCAGGGTGCCTCCAGCTGTTGCAAAACTACAACTCCCAGCATGCCCGGACAGCCGTTTGCTGTCCGGCCATGCTGGGAGTTGTAGTTTTGCAACAGCTGGAGGCACCCTGGTTGCGAAACACTGGTCTGGAGGGTGTCCTAACCCCCCTTCCCTCTTGCTGATGTAGTCAGGATGCGCCTTAATGTACCTGTAGTCAGACAAGTACGCCGCTAATCTAGAGGGCACCCCTTCGACTGCTATAGACGGGAGGATGCCTGCCCCCCCCCTCTCCACAGTAGTCTGGGGGGCCCCTTCACACTTCTGGAGCACCTCCCTCCATTATGTTAACAATGTGTGAGTTAAAGGGTTCTCCACCATAAGGTGATTTTAGTACGTACCTGGCAGACAGTAATGGACATGCTTAGGAAGGATCTGCGCTTGTCTTGGGGCTAAATGGCTATGCTGTGAGATTACCATAACACTGTGGCTAGATTTTTTGTGAACTGGCATTTCCTGTTTGAGTTTCCATCTTTGCCTACAAATCCCATAATTCCATTTTCATCCTTCTTGCACATCAGCCACCCCACCCATTGAAACATAAATGAGCTGCATCCATTCAAAAGACCAGTGGTTTCAATCAGGGTGCCTACAGCTGTTGCATTATTTGCAGTTTGTTCTCTCTCCCACCAAGCGATCCCTCCACCCATTGAAGCAGAGAGGCTCCCTGTCATCAGCTGACTAGTGATGTCGGGTCTCGACTGCATTGCAACCTGGGAAAAATCTGAGACAGCAGTCATTTTGTATGCAGGTAAAAATAAATATTGGGGTGAAAATCACAGAAGAATTGTGAGAAAACCGTCACACACAGGTACAGACACTATATTATGAACTACACTAACTTTACAGCCCCTGTAGCATAGTCAAATAGAAATAATTCCTGGAATACCCCTTAAACCCTTTAACGACGCAGGACGTATATTTACGTCCTGCGCCGCCCCCCCACATCGCGTCCGTCCCGGCACTCATGAACAGCCGGGACCCGCGGCTAATACCACACATCGCCAATCGCTGACCGCCGCTTCTAAAGTGAAAGTGAAAGTATCCCGGCTAGTCAGTCGGGCTGTTCGGGACCGCCGCGGTGAAATCGCGGCGTCCCGAACAGCTTGCAGGACACCGGGAGGGCCCTTGCCTGCCTCCTCGGTGTCCGATCGACGAATGACTGCTCCGTGAATAAGATCCAGGCAGGAGCAGTCAAGCGCCGATAACACTGATCACAGGCGTGTTAATACACACCAGTGATCAGCATAGGAGATCAGTGTGTGCATGGGACTATGGGACCTAGAACACTGCAAAAAAAAAGTGTTAATAAAGGTCATTTAACCCCTTCCCTAATAAGTTTGAATCACCCCCCTTTTCCCATAAAAAAATAAAAATAGTGTAAATAAACATATGTGGTAGCGCCGCATGCGGAAATGTCCGAACTATAAAAATATATTGTTAATTAAACCGCACAGTCAATGGCGTACGCGCAAAAAAATTCCAAAGTCCAAAAAAGCGTATTTTGGTCACTTTTTATACCATTAAAAAGTGATCAAAAAGTCTGATCAAAACAAAAATCATACCGATAAGAACTTCAGATCACGGCGCAAAAAATTTGCACTCATACCGCCCTGTCCGTGGAAAAATAAAAAAGTTATAGGGGTCAGAAGATGACATTTTTAACCCCTTAAGGACCGGAGGTTTTTCCGTTTTTGCATTTTCGTTTTTTGCTCCTTGCCTTTAAAAAATATTTAAAAACTATTTCAAATTTACACCTAAAAATCCATATGATGGCTTATTTTTTGCGCCACCAATTCTACTTTGTAATGACGTCAGTCATTTTGCCCAAAAATCTATGGTGAAGCGGGAAAAAAAATCATTGTGCGACAAAATTGAAGAAAAAACGCTGTTTTGTAACTTTTGGGGGCTTCCGTTTCTACGTAGTATATTTTTCGGTAAAAATGACACCTGATATGTATTCTGTAGGTCCATACGATTAAAATGATACCCTACTTATATAGGTTTGATTTTGTCGGACTTCTGGAAAAAATCATAACTACATGCAGGAAAATTAATACGTTTAAAATTGTCATCTTCTGACCCCTATAACTTTTTTATTTTTCTGTGTATGGGGCGGTATGAGGGCTCATTTTTTGCGCCGTGATCTGAAGTTTTTAACGGTACCATTTTTGCATTGATAGGACTTATTGATCACTTTTTATTCATTTTTAAATGATATAAAAAGTGACCAAAAATGCACTATTTTGGACTTTGGAATTTTTTTTGCGCGCACGCCATTGACCGAGCGGTTTAATTAA
The DNA here is from genome assembly GCF_029499605.1 of Hyla sarda. Classification (NCBI taxonomy): domain Eukaryota; kingdom Metazoa; phylum Chordata; class Amphibia; order Anura; family Hylidae; genus Hyla; species Hyla sarda. Next base: position 51,030,438 of record NC_079192.1, on the reverse strand, counting down.
TGATATATTTTTATAATTCGGACATTTCCGCACGCGGTGATACCACATATGTTTATTTTTATTTTTATTTACACTGTTTTTTTTTTTGGAAAAGGGGGGTGATTCAAACTTTTAATAGGGGAGGAGTTAAATGATCTTTATTCACTTTTTTTTTTCACTTTTTTTTTGCAGTGTTATAGGTCCCATAGGGAGCTATAACACTGCACACACTGATCTTCTATGTTGATCACTGGTTTCTCATAAGAAACCAGTGATCAACGATTCTGCCGCATGACTGCTCATGCCTGGATCTCAGGCACTGAGCAGTCATTCGGCGATCGGACAGCGAGGAGGCAGGAAGGGGCCCTCCCGCTGTCCTGTCAGCTGTTCGGGATGCCGCGATTAGCCGCGGCTATCCCAAACAGCCCGACTGAGCTAGCCGGGAACTTTCACTTTCACTTTTAGCCGCGCGGCTCAGCTTTGAGCGCACGGCTAAAGGGTTAATAGCGCGCGGCGCCGCGATCGGCGCTGCGCGCTATTAGAGGCGGGTCCCGGCTTCACTATGACGCCGGGCCCGCCATGATATGACGCGGGGTTACTGTGTAACCCCGCGTTATATCAGAAGAGCAGGACCAAGGACGTACCGGTACGTCCTTGGTCCTTAAGGGGTTAAACTTATAAATTTTCCTGCATGTAGTGTAAGATTTTTTCCAGAAGTACGACAAAATCAAACCTATATAAGTAGGGTATCATTTTAACCGTATGGACCTACAGAATAATGATAAGGTGTCATTTTTACCGAAATATGCACTGCGTAGAAACGGAAGCCCCCAAAATTTACAAAATGGCGTTTTTTCTTCGATTTTGTCGCACAATGATTTTTTTTTTCCGTTTCGTCGTGAATTTTTGGGTAAAATGACTGATGTCACTGCAAAGTAGAATTGGCGACGCAAAAAATAAGCCATAATATGGATTTTTAGGTGGAAAATTGAAAGGGTTATGATTTTTAAAAGGTAAGGAGGAAAAAACGAAAGTGCAAAAAACGGAAAAACGCTGAGTCCTTAAGGGGTTAAATGGGCACTGTCAGATACAAAAACTTTTGATATGTTGTATAACCAATAGGTTTTGCAATTGCTTTCATTAGAAAATTTTCAGTATTTCACACTGAAAAAGCCAGTCAAACAACTGCCCCCCCCCGGCTGCTTGGACACATACTAGTCCTCCTGTGTCCATGTGTCATCACCTATGTCATGGACACACTTCCTTGATTGACAGCTGTGAGTGCAGGGCTCAGAGCTGGAGGAAAAATCCTCCCACTGTCAGCTTGTGTCCCACTACTGTCAGTGAGGACATGCTGGGAGTTGTAGTTTTGCTAATGCTCGGGGACATGTGAGCAGACAGCATACTGAGGGAGGGGGCGGAGACCTGCACAGTGAGGCCACACCCCCTCCCTTTGAGAGGAATTCAGACTAGTGAGCTACATTAAAAGTGTAATAAAAAAATAAAGGTGCTAGACACATAAAAATTAGATGTACATGGTCAGGATAAAGTACTGAGTGATATATTAAAAAAAATAATTGTTGGATCTGATGGGTACGCTTTAAGGGAAGCAAGCTATAAAAAGTCCTGAATGCCATGTGCAGCGCCCTTATCAGCATATGACCTTAGTGTCATAAGTATCACATACCGCCAGTCTTATCAGTAGGCATGGAGATCTGGAGGATGTCGCTTGCTGCCAATTGGCAGGGAAAATTTCCGTACAGAGGCCTTTATGGGTCTAAGATACAGGAAAGCTTAATAGGCAAAGGAAATTTACCGCACCTCCCAGGGTCTGACATCTCACATTCTCCTGAGGCAGTGTTTCCCAACCAGAGTGCCTCCAGCTGTTGCAAAACTACAACTCCCAACATGCCCGGACAGCCAACGGCTGTCCGGGCATGCTGGGAGTTGTAGTTTTGCAACAGCTGGAGGCATCCTGGTTGGGAAACCCTGCCCTGTGTGATTAAGATTATAAAACATGGAGAAGGAGGCATGTAAAATACAGTAGATGGGGGTCCACAAAACCAGCCGCTCCATTACTGTGGACCTTATTATCATGTCTGATACTATCAGCAATAGCCGACCAGAACCCTGTCCTATAATATGAATAGCTGCCACAACATTAAAACCACCCTCCTGATATGGTGTAGCCCTATCTTCCAACTCATTGATACCTGGACTCCATAGTCCTGTGGTATCTGCACCAAGATGTTAGCAGCAGATTCTATAAATCCTTTTACACTACCGTTCCATCAGGCACTTTTTCATTTATTTATTTATTTATTTTGTGCCTTTTAAAGGAGTTATCCACCATAAGGTGATTTTGGTACGTACCTGGCAGACAGTAATGGACATGCTTAGGAAGGATCTGCACTTGTCTTGGGACTAAATAGCTATGTCATGAGATTACCATAACACTGTGGCTAGCTTTTTGTGAACTGGTACTTCCTGTTTGACTTTTCTTTTTTTGACTACAAATTCCATTTCCCTCCCTCCCACACATCAGCCACCCCACCCATTGAAACATAAATGAGCTGCATTCATTCAAAAGACCTGTGGTTTTCAATCAGGGTGCCTACAGCTGTTGCTGCAAGCGATCCCTCCACCCATTGAAGCAGACAGGCTCCCTGTCATCAGCTGACTAGTGATGTCAGGTCTCGGCCGCATTGTAACCTGAGAAAAATCTGAGACAGCAGTCATTTTGTATGCTGATAAAAATAAATAGTGGCGTGAAAATCACTGAAGAAAACCATCACACGCAGGTACAGACACTATATTATGAACTACACTAACTGTACAGCCTCTGTAGCATAGTCAAATAAAAAAAATTCCTGGAATACCCCTTTAAAGAGTACCTATTATCAACTACACTTTCCCTAATCCCCCTCCCTGACTCTCTCTATTCCTGTCCTTTTATTTTATTTTATTTTTTTTCTTATTCCAAACCCCCCTGTAATTACCTAATTTCTTATCTTCGGAAGCTCAGTTTGGAGCTGTGTGCGAGGGGAAGAAGTGGGCGTGACCCAGCAGGCGCAACGTCATCTGATGCCTGCCAGGGCCAGCTTTTGCCCCCTTCTTCCTGTATGCAGTGCTCTGGAACGCGCATACAGGCTCAGCACACTGCAAGGACAGCAGCTTCTGAGTCTCCTTCTCTCTGTTTAGCTTTACACGTGCCATACAGAGAGGAGGAACGTCTGAGGACAGAGCTGCCGCGCCTTACACTGGTGTGAGCGCAGCGCTCGCTCCCGCCTGTCTGACAGACGGGGAGCTGCACCGAGCTCGTCACGTGCTCCGGCAGTGTCTGCGATTTTGGACTCGCTGCCAGCCTGGCGTGAGTCCGAAATCCCTGAAAACGCTTGGAGTCAGGGACTCCTAGTGGCCACGGTTTCAAAGTGAAAATAGACATAGAATAAAAATTTTTATTTTTTAAATGAATCCAATTAGAAAGTTTGTTTTTATATTTAATAATCTATAGTATGAATTTTTTTAAATTTTTTTTTTGATAGGTACTCTTTAACGACCATTAATCTGGATGGGGCACAACAGGCAACAACGGCTCCCATTTACTATTATGGGGTCCGTCTGGCGCCGTTGTTTTTTCACGGGAGTAGTGGGAAAAAAAGACGTTGCATGATGTATTATTTCTCCCGCTATTCTCCCCGGGTTTCCCGACTGACAATGTTGCGTCACAACGTTAGTGTGAATGAAGCCTAAGTTGTGAGGTGTAGTGTCTGTGAGATTGGATCAGAGGGGCTTCATTCCCTACAGACAAAGCAAAAAAAAAAGTGTTTTCAGCCGCCATATAGGAATCTAGAAAAATGTATTTACACATGGATAAAAGGTAAACAAGCTATGAGTAAGGGTGCGTTCACACGGCCGTCGGTCCCATTTTTTTTATCCCCGCTTCGGTTCCGTTCTTGCAGGGTGTAAATGGATTAAAAACGGTTTTAAAAGAATCCCATTCATGTCAGTGGGATATATATTTTATTTATTTTTTTACAATCCATTAACATCCGTTTGCATCTGTTATTGTCCGTTTTTATTTTTGATGGGAGAAGAACAGGACGGGTCTACATGGCCGTGTGAACGCAGCCTAAGAACTGTAGACAGTTCAAAACATGTAAAATGTAAACAAAAACTAGTGCCCATAGCAACCAATCAGATCACTCCTTTCATTTTAACAAGCCCTCTGAAAAATAGAAGCGATCTGATTGGTTACTATGGACAACTGATCAGCTTCTCCTCTACACAGATTTTTGATAAATCTCCCCCATTGACTTCAACAACTGACTGATCACTTGTTGTATCCCCGACCCTTGTCAGACGCCCAGATAATCCATGTTGTTCAGTACCGGTCATCAAACCATATTTTCTAAACTAACTCGGATTATATTCACTAACTCCTCCTAACACCCCTCCTGCCCTTAACTTTTTAAAGCTCAGAAAAATAATTTCTGTATCATACCTTTCCCCCGTTCACATTGTGTTAGCTCCCGGCATGAGAAAGTGGGCGTTCCCCAGCAGGCGTGATGTCTCGAAAGTCTTTGAGAGCAGTTCACCGCACTCACTTCCTGAGTTTAGACTAGGGATCGACCGATTATCGGTATGGCCGATATTATCTGCCGATAATCACGATTTTGGGCATTATCTGTATCGGTCATTACCTTGCTGATAAGCCGATAATGCCCCGCCACCGCACCGCGACCGCCCCCCGACCCACCGCACCGCGTCGCACCCCCCACCGTAGTGCTGGGCGGTATACCAGTATGAACCGGATACCGTTTTTTGTTTTGTTTTTTTTCTCCCACGGTATGGATTTTTGCCCATACCGCTATACCGGTCGGGCCCCTCCCCCACCCTCCGAGTCGATAAAAAAAATTTAACTTACCTGTAATGGGGGTGGTCCGGGCCATCCATCCTTCCTTCCTGTAGTGTCCGGCGGCATTCCGGGTGGAGGGTGAACCGGTCCGGGCTGTACTTCTTCTCCGGGAGTCATCTTCTCCACTCCGGGCAGGCTCCGGCCTAGTACGCTGCATAGACGCCGTGACGTCAGGTGCGTCGCTGCGCGCGGGCATCACTGTGCAGTGGCGTCTATGCTGCGTTACTAGGCCGGAGCCTGCCCGGAGTGGAGAAGATGACCCCCGAAGAAGAAGTACAGCCCGGACCGGTTCATCCTCCACCCGGAATGCCGCCGGACACTACAGGAAGGATGGATGGCTCGGACCACCCTGACAGGTAGGGGGAGAGAAGTGGGGGGTGGTGGCGGCGGCCTATGGCACCGCAAAAGCCACTGCAGTGCATTGATTTAAAGTGCCCGCTTTAAATCAATGATCTGCAGCGGTGTCGCAGGGGGATAAATAGCCGATAACTTATACCGGAATATCGGTATAAGTTATCGGCTATCGGCCCTAACCTCCACCGATTATCGGTATCGGCCCTAAAAAAAACGATATCGGTCGATCCCTAGTTTAGACTTCTGCAAGTCCAGGTGGATACCAAATTAACTGTTTGGGAACAGAACAGAGCCCCCTAGTGGTCGTTTTTTCAATCCCATTAAAAACATATAAAGGTTGAGAATTCTAACAGCAAGTAAATAACAAAGTGTCTTATAATAACATAAGGAACAATAGATTAAAAGTTTATTTTGGGGACAGATACTCTTTAACCTGTCAGTGGTGATCACCACATCTCTGAGATTATAGATCCGAGAACAGTTCTATTGTGTGTCATGTAGGTGCTCCTTCCATGTTATGTAAGATCACACAGTCACGCGTTATTTATTTTGGAAGACTTCTCCAGTGTGTAGAATGAACATTGTTGTAGTGGTAATGGTGACGACATGGGCGCTCCCTGTATGGCTGTCTGGGCCTGCTCGCTCCTCTCCGTCACGTGCGGTGACGACACTCCATGACTCAATGGTTAATACCTGGGACCAGAAGACAGCAGACACTTCCTTTATGACCTTCAGAGGTAAGGACACGCGTGCCACCTTCTCCAGAGCCGACGCTGTAGTAGCTGTATAGTTATGATCTAGAACAGGGTTTCCCAACCAGGGTGCCTCCAGCTGTTGCAAAACTACAACTCCCAGCATGCCTGGACAGCCGAAGGCTGTCCAGGCATGCTGGGGGTTGTAGTTTTGCAACACCTGGAGGCACCCTGGTTGGGAAACCCTGTTCTAGAGAGTACAAGTGTTGTGGAGCATTACATATATTAGACGGCGAAAGTAGTGGGGAAATGCAGGATAACAAAGACTTCTGATAATTGTTTTATGTTGTTATCACTGGTAGTAGTATTGTCTGTTTTCTATTGGGTCTGATTTATCTGTATTAGGTTCAAAGGAGAGGAGATAAGATGACTTGTCGGTAACTCTTAAAGGGTTATTCCAGGAAAAAACTTTATATAAATGTGTTTGTGTATGTGTGTGTATATGTATATATAGATAGATACATACACACACACATACACACACACATACACACACACACACACACACACACACACACACACACACACACACACACACTTGCTTTGGACTTGATAAAGGGAGGAATCCCGAAAGCTTGTCTGTACAAAATGCTGTTAGTCCAGTAAAAAAGGTATTACAAGATACTGCAACATTTTATGATTTGCATCTATCTCATATATATGTGTGTATATATGTATATATGTATATATATATGTATATATGTGTGTGTGTATATATATATATATATATATATATATATATATATATATATATATATATAATATATATCTCAACTGGCTCCAGAAAGTTAAACAGATTTGTAAATTACTTCTATGAAAAAAAAAAATCTTAATCCTTCCAGTACTTATCAGCTGCTGTATGCTCCACAGGAAGTTGTTTTCTTTTTTTAATTTACTTTCTGTCTGACCACAGTGCTCTCTGCTGACACCTCTGTCCATGTCAGGAACTGTCCAGAGCAGGAGCAAATCCCCATAGCAAACCTCTCCTGCTCTGGACAGTTCCTGACATGGACAGAGGTGTCAGCGGAGAGCACTGTGGTCAGACAGAAAGGAAAAAAAAAAAAACTTCCTGTCGAGCATACAGCAGCTGATCAGTACTGGAAGGATTAAGATTTTTTTTATCAGCTGCTGTATGCTCCACAGGAAGTTGTTTTCTTTTAGAATTTCCTTTCAGCCTGACCACAGTGCTCTCTGCTGTCACCTCTGTCTGTGTCAGGAACTGTCCAGAGCAGGAGCGTATTCCCATAGCAAACCTCTCCTGCTCTGGACAGTTCCTGACATGGACAGAGGTGTCAGCAGAGAGCACTGTGGTCAAACAGATAACTACACATCTTCCTCTGGAGCATACAGCAGCTGATAAGTACTGGAAGGATTAAGATTTTTAAATAGAAGTCATTTACAAATCTGTTTTAACTTTCTGGTACCAGTTGGTTTAAAAAAAAAAAAAAAAAAGTTTTCCAGGGGAGTACCCCTTTAAGTTTGAAGAAGAGGAGATGACTTGTCGGTAACTCTTAAGCGTCACGTCTGCATGAGGAGCTTTGTTCGCAGAATCCGTTCAAATGATGGGAGATGTGCAAAGAATAAAAAGTCAATGAGACCCATTGGTTGTGCAACGTTCCGTCAGTTCTCTTGCATCTATGACGGAGCTCCGGACGCAGATACGAACATAGCCTAAACCAGTCCTGGAGCCACAGAAAATCCTCAGAAGACCTTATGGTGGCTTTATACATCCTGTAATTGGTGGGATTCACTGATAAGAGAGTCCATTGACTGAATTGTATGGATCACAGAATCCTCTGGAGATAGGTCTTGTCTCTGCTCCTGTACAGTCCCACATGAAGAGCTGATAAGATATAGAAAATTGACAACCTGAGGTTATTGGGGGACGATCAGAAGCAACATAAAGAAATCTTAGTAAAAGATGTAGTAGATGCTTGGAAGAAACTTCCTGCAGGTGTGGTTGGTAAATCCTCAGTCAGTGAATGGAAACCTTTATCCCAGTCTCTATTTGTTCTGTGGGCAGCTTCTGTTTAGGCAGACGGCAGCTGCTCTACGTTTCTGGAGATAACCCGTTCCAGCCATCCCTATGGTTGTACAGCTTACTCAATGAGGACATACATCAGCTGGGTTTTATAGGAAAACCTGACAGATTCCATCCTCAGGGGATTGGCAACTCTGGGCCAATGTATTTAAAGGGGTTATTCACCATAAGGGGATTTTAGTACTTACCTGCCAGAATTAGGCATTTCCTGTTGCATTTTGTTCTCCAAACTACACATCCCATAGTTCCATGCTTGCAAGTTTGAGGTCACTTTCCTTTCTCCCACACATAAGCCACCCCATTGAAACACAGTGCTTTCTAACCAGGGGGCCTGCAGCTGTTACAAAATTGAAGCGGGATAGGCTCCCTCTGATCACCTAATTAGTGAAGTCAGGTCTCGACACACTGCAACCTGGGAAATCCAGAGACATGACAGGGGTGTGGAAATTTTATTAAAAAAACTACTTGTCCACGGGCTAAAATGGAGCAAAATCTACTTGTCCCTTATGACGATCCACTTGTCCGGGCCAATTTTCGCTTTTACGCTCTGATTTTTTCCTCCTCGCCCTATAATAGCCATAACTACCTACTATAATGATACCTTTTAATTTTTCAATAAAATATTCTCTGAACAAAAAATATATATATTAAGGGAAGTGAAATTGAAATAGTAAAAGATAATTTAGCAGATTTGGTGTTTTTCTTTTCTGCGCCATTTACCTTGTGGTTGAGGTAACATGTTAGTTTTATACTTTAGGCGCCTGATTACAGCGATACCAGATTTGTATCGTTTACATCATGTTTTACGAATTCTGGACTTTTTCAGATTTTTTTTAATTGCCATTTTTTAACCCCTGTAGCTTTATATTTTTTTCCACATACCTGGCTGTATGAGGGCTCATGTTTTGCGCCATAATCTGCTTTTTGTATCGGTACCATTTTGGCATTGATCTGACTTTTCAATCGCTTTTTAACTTTTTTTTCTGGGATATTATAAAAATTGCAAATCTGTGGTTTGGTATTTTTTTACATTTACCGTACAGGATACATAATGTTATATTTTAATAGGTTGTACAATTACGCACGAAGCGATACCAAATATGTTTATTTTTATTATGTTTGCATGTTTTTATATAGGAAAAGGGGGTGATTTGAACTTTTAACATGGAAGGGGTTAATGCAGCATTCTTCAAACTGTGGCCCTCCAGATGTTGCAAAACTACAACTCCCAGCATGCCCGGACAGCCAACGGCTGTCCTGGCATGCTGGGAATTGTAGTTTTGTAACATCTGGAGGGGCACAGTTTGAAGACCACTGGGTTAATGTGTCTTTCAAACTTTTATTAAAACTTTTTTTTTTTTAACACTTTATTACACTTATCTGAGGAATCCTTAGATTCCTCAGACAGATTAATAGATTCTACTGAACTCTATTAATCTGTGAGCTCTGTGATCCATTGATAGAGCCTGGTCCAGCCAGGATCTATCAATGACAGAGCCACAGGACAGAAGGGAACAGAGGTAAGTCCTCCGGCTACCTCTATAGTGGATCTCCCCCCGCGATCGCGCTGCGGGGGGGGGGGGGCGATCTAGCCCACTAGGGAGCATTCACATGTCCCTTTAGACGCCACTGTCAGCTTTAACAGTGGCGATCTAAAGGGTTAATAGCCAGCATGCTGGCTATTAGCGGCGGCCCCCGGCTACTGAGAACAGCCGGGGGCTGCAGAGTATGGAGCGGGCAGGAATCCGGAGCCTGCTCCATACATACTGTAAAGCGCCGCAAACATCTCCCTGTGCAGACGCGCCTCCTCCCCTCAGCTCTCCGGAGCTACAGCTGGGGGGAGTGAAGGCAGAGGACGCAGGTCTGCACGGGGAGACATAAGCCACGCCCCCTCATCTCCCCCTGTACATCTGCAAAGCAGGGGAGAGAAGACAAATACACAGCTTCTCCTCTCCCCTGCTCTGCTTCGGAGGACACAGGCTGCAGAGTATGGAGCGGGCAGGAGTCGGGTGCCCGCTCCATACAGACTGCAGAGGTCCGGGCGACTTGTCAGGTCCGACCCTGCTTGCCCGAAGCCGGGCTAAGGGCCTTACAAATTCACCTGCCCGGAACTGCTTGTCCCGGGCGTCGGGCGATAGGAATTCCACATCCCTGCATGAGTAATTTTGTATGCTGTTAAAAATAATAAATATTGGGGCAATAATGACAGAAGAATTGTGAGAAAACATCACACACAGGTACAGACACTATATTATGAACTACACTAACTTTACAGACCCATCCCCCCCCCGTAGCATAGTCAAATAAAAAGAAAATAAAAAAAAATACTGGAATACCCCTTTAAGATCAGTTCTAGAACACACATCTGCATTGTGTGAACATATCCTTATGATACCCAATGTAACGGGGAAAACCACTTTTTCCAACAAGCTGGTTAATAGAGGTTCTCCTAGCAGAGCTCCAGACTATTACCTAAATGCTTTGTACTCATTTTGCTCATATCCATTGCTTAGTATTAGGGATCGACCGATATTATCGGCCGATAATCAGGATTTTGGGCATTATCGGTATCGGCAAATACCTTGGTGATAATCCGATAATGGCCCACCCCATGACCCGCCGAGTCGCACCCGCACCGCACCGCCCCGGCCCCATTGCCTTTACCCCCCCCCCCAATCCCCGGTTTTAGAATTACCTGTTCGGGCCGGGGTCCATGCTACTTCTGGCTTCTGCTGCGTCCTGTGTTACGCTGTGCGCAATGACGAGTGACGTGACGTCACAGTCAGTGCGCACAGTGACAGCTCAGGAGGACACAACCGGAGCCAGATGTAGAGTGGACCCCGGGAACAGGTAATTATAAAACCGGGGATGGGGGAGGCAATGGGGCTGGGAGCAGTGGGGGGTGGTCGCGGGGCAGAAGGCGGAGCGGTGGGGGGGGGGGGGGGTGCGGTGATAGGACTCAGGAGGACCCCCGGACAGGCAGGGGGAGGGAAGCAGGCGGCGGTCTATGGCACCGCAAAAGCCGCTGCAGTTCATTGATTTAAAGTGCCCCCTTTAAATCAATGATCTGCAGCGGTGTCGCGGGGGGATAAATAGCCGATAACTTATACCGGAATATCGGTATAAGTTATCGGCTATCGGCCCTAACCTCCACAGGTTATCGGTATAGGCCCTAAAAAAAAAAAAAATAATACGGTATCGGTCGATCCCTACTTAGTATCTGCTTTTCTGACATTTCCTCTTCTCACAGATGCCAATGTTCTGGTGTTAGGGTGCATTCACACCCGTTGTATGCTAGTCCAGCCACAAAACTGGATAAGGGGCAAAAAGGGGTCACTGTCTCCGATCGGCTCAGTTAAATGATTGAGATTCTGGGGGAGCGTGGCTTGGCGCCGACGGTGATGGCCGCACATTAGGAGGGCTCCTGCTCTGCTGGCCATAAAGGAGCTTTAAATCCACAAAGGTGACCCTGCTTTCAGATGGGGAAGAATTCCCGACGTGCACGAAACCCCTCCGCACCCGCCCAGCTGACTTTATCTACCTCCGGAGGCATACCACGCTACTTTCAGCCGTCCCCGGCCTCAGCTTCTTCCTCCCTCACCGCCATTACGGGACCTGCGCTGGGCCTGCGCTCCCGTTCCGGCGCTCACCCAGTGCTACCCACGGAGGATCTCTCTGCTTACCACCTGCCGAAGACACCAGGGACGCCTGCGCTCCTACTGCCGGTGACTGCAGCTGCTGTGACAGTGCCTGTGACCTCGCTTCAGCCGTCGGGGAGCAGCGCTACTGACCCTGCTCCGGATCTCCTGCCTGCTGCTGCGGCCCCTGTTGTGGGCTCTTCTCCTACTCTGGAACTGTTGCCTGTGGCGGTGAGTGCTGCTGGGGGACCTGTATTAACGACAGATTCCCCCCCTAACCCCGCTCTGCAGCTGTCCCTGGTGAGCTCCTCTCCCTTGTCGCTGGGTGGACCTGCTGGGGCTCCATCTTGGGCCTACTTGGTGGGGGGCCGGCCTTCTCCAGCAAGTTCTCTGCCGTGCTCAGCTACTCACTACTGCTCGGCCTCTCACTCCCCTACACAAGTGGGACCTGCCTCTGTTCCCCCAGCTCATTCTCCTATTACCCCTCTGGACCCTCTAGCTGCCTGCTATACCCCCTCACGTTCCCCTAAGCCACAGAGGTCCAGGCAAGCTGCCATGCAGACCTACATACCAGCTTCTGGGGCACTCCATCTGTCTCCTAAGGGGAACCCTCGATCTCAACCTGGGCCGGTAGCACCACCGGGGCCGACCCCAGCCCTCCTGTCCTGGGACTTGGCATCTGAATCTGATTTACCCTGCTCGGGCCTGTCTGTGCATTCCTCTGCTCTCCCTGATTTGAGCCAGCTCCTTTCCCAAATTCCTACTAAGGAGGACTTCCGCTCTCTTATTGCTGAGGTTAAGGAAGCCTGCCGAGCGGAGATCTCCTCTATGCGACAGGACCTCCAGCATGTCTCTGACCGAGTGGATGGATTGGAAGATGCTCATGATCACACCAGAGAGTAGATTACCCAGCTTACCATTGCTTCTCAGAAGGACTTCCTTGGGGATCTCCATGCCCATGTTGAGGATCTGGACAATAGAGGGAGGCGTAACAACATTAGGGTGCGAGGGCTGCCGGAAGCTGCACGTGAGGAGGACCTTTTTGCCACCCTGGAAACCATTTTTAACCTGATACTTGGCGAAACCCCCTCCCATAGGATCAAACTGGACAGAGCTCACAGGGCGCTTCGTCCTAAATCTGCCTCGGGCGCTCCACGGGATGTTATTTGCTGTGTGCATGATTTCCAAGTTAAAGAAGCTATAATGGCTAAGGCTAGGTCCCTGAGACATTTTGACTTCAATGGGGCTCCTCTTCAACTTTTTCAGGACTTGTCCTGGTTAACCCTCAGGAAGCGACGACTGCTCCAACCTCTCCTGGAGGTCCTACGCTCTCATCAGGTGCCGTATAGGTGGAATTTTCCATTTGGGCTCCATGCCCGCAGAGATGGACGCTCCGCTGTTTTACGCTCCTTTTCTGACCTTCAAGCCTTCTGCTCCACCTTGGAATTGCCTGCGCCTCAGTTGGAAGATTGGGACCTGATGTCTCCCCCTCCAACTTTGCCTCCTGTGTGGCAACCAGTCCGAGCTCGCCGGTCTGGTTCTCAGCAGAAGTCTTCACCACCCGCCCTGGGGGTCCCGACTCGGGCTCCCCCCTGAGTTTCTGACTGGGACGTTGTATTTTTTCCTCAATACTTTTTGCTTGGGGGTTCTTGCTGGACTCTGACTGTCCCCTGATTGACGGAGATTATCCCCTCCGAGTGGTTGACATTTGTTCTAGTTTTATATTGTCCCCATCATTATAATACAGTTGCATTTTTTGGTCACCTGTGGTTCTTATTCATATGTGTTTTTTTTGAGAGTTGGGCTCCTACCATTTTGGTGGTGGTTTTCCAGTTGGCTCCTTCCATTTCCCCTCCTGAAGCCATAGTTATGGATCGCTCATGCTTTGGTTCATGGTCCACATTGATGGTCCTGGCCTCCGCATTGGCTTCCTGGTCAATGGTTTATTTTACTATTATCTGTTGTACTTTTATTTGTTTATCTGGTATCTGTTTGGTCTTTCGTCGGTTTGTTTGTCTTTGTGTTTTCTCTTGATTTGGTGTTGTTTTCTGTTGGTCTTCTGTTGTCTTGTGTGTCCTTTTCCCTTTTTTTTTCTCCCGCCTTAGATTCCCTTCTCCTGTCCGTACAGTTGCTGGTCCCTGCTCTTTTCCAGTCCCCATTGAGGTTTTGGTGCTGCCCGGTGTATCCTGCCAGGTTGTTCTTGTGAGTATGCTTCTTTTTGGCTGTTTCTTTTTCTTCACTCACCCGCCATGGTCAGGTGTGTCTCCCTGAATGTTAAGGGGCTTAATTCCCCCACTAAGCGACGCCTACTTCAAAGGGAGTTGGTTGGTTTACATGCTGATATAGTTTTCCTTCAGGAGACGCACTTCGACCATTCTGGGTCCTTCCAATTTCTTCAACACCTGTTCCCCCAGTCTTACTCAGCTACCACGAGTAGGAAAACAGCGGGGGTGGCTATCCTGGTCTCTAGGTCCTGCTCGCTTCAAGTTTCTTCCTCTCTCTCTGACCTTATGGGACGATACGTAATCTTAGAAGGTACTCTGGGAGGGGTCCCCCTTTTGCTCTGTAATGTCTATGCGCCTAACACTTCGCAAATCCCTTTCCTGCGTAGGGTTTTTGCTAAACTCCAGAGGTATCCCCCTGTCTGCATGGTTAGTGGGCGGTGACTTCAACCTCATTTTTTCCCCGTCCTTGGACCGCCATTCTGTTACTAGTGCTCCCCCTGCACCTGCGCAGCTGCGTCTGGCTTCGCTTTTTCGACGTCTCATACGTAACTCCTCGCTCTCCGATTTGTGGCGGATTGGCCATCCGACGGAGCGCTCTTTTAGTTTTTACTCACATCCCCACAAATTGCATACACGTATTGATTATTTTTTTGGGGAATCTCCCTATGGTGCGCATGCTCTCTGATACTTCTCTAGATCCTATCTCCTGGTCTGACCACTGTCCAGTTCTTCTCTCTTTTTCTTCTACCCCTTCCTCTCTGAGATCCTGTCATTGGAGGATGAACGACTCTCTTCTTAAAACCTTACCTTCCCGTGAATCGATTCAGCAGTGTATTTCCGACTACTTTACCACTAATGACGGCTCTGTATCCTCTCAGGCTATCCTTTGGGAAGCTCACAAATCGGTGATCCGGGGCCATTGCATTGCTCTGGGCGCCGGTCTCAAGCGGAGCGCTCTGAATCGATCTCGGGAACTTCGTATGGAGATTGCTCGACTGGAGGCTCTCTTGTTGTGTTCTCCTTCTGTTTCGACTCTGAGGGGCTTGGTGGCGGCTCGGGCACGCTTAAGCGACCTGGCTCTCCATAAAGTTGAGAGGCAATTGCTTTATGCTAGGCAGCGTTTCTATGAGAAGGGTAACAAGGCCCACACTATGCTGGCGAGACGGTTGCGTGACCGGGCTGCTGCTCAATCGCCCTCAGCTTTGAAGGACCCTGCTGGGGTGCTTCATTACCACCCTGCTGATATCTCTCGTCTGTTTGTTGACTATTACACTAATCTTTACTCACTTCCTTCCCAGTTGCCATCCGACCCGGGGGAGAGAGTGGCAGCCCTAGATGCCTATCTTTCTCGGTGTGGATTGCCCTCTCTTTCAGGGGCAGACCGGGATGCTCTTAATGCTCCGATTACTGGAGAGGAGATCTCTGAGGTCCTTAAATCTCTCCCCTCTGGTCGTTCCCCTGGGCCGGATGGCTTCCCTTACCTATACTATAAAACATTTTCATCTTTGTTAGTGCCTAAACTTGTCCCCCTTTTCAATTCGTTTCTAGACAGAGAAACGATCCCGCAGTCTTTCTTGCACTCCCTTATCACCCTCATACCCAAGCCTGGTAAGGATCCTCACGATTGTTCGAGTTACCGGCCCATTGCCCTCCTTAACTCTGACCTTAAGCTTTTTTCTAAGGTTTTGGCAGTTAGACTATGCTCCTTCCTCCCGGCCCTTGTTCATAAGGACCAGGCTGGATTTATCCCTTGTCGCCAGGGTGGAGACAGCACTAGGAGGGTAGTGGACCTGATTGATTTGATCAATCAGGGATCTGAACAGGCATTAATTCTTAGTCTTGATGCTGAGAAGGCTTTTGATAGGCTTGGGTGGCCGTTCCTTTTTGCTACCTTACAGAAATTTGGGATTTCGGGGAAGTTTTTGACTGCACTGCGGGGTCTCTACTCCTCTCCTACAGCTTCACTTAAACTTCCTCACTCGCCATCTCCTACTTTTTCTTTGTTTAATGGGACTCGTCAGGGTTGCCCGTTATCCCCGCTGATCTTTGCACTCTGTATTGAACCCTTGGCTGCCATGATCAGGGGTGATCCGGACATAACTGGTATTTCCTTACATGATAGGGAGTTCAAGGTTTGTTTATTTGCTGATGATGTCCTTCTTGCGCTTTCTCGACCTCTACTGTCTCTTCCTTCTCTCTATAGGGTCCTGCATGACTATGGGGTGGTTTCTGGCTACAAGGTAAATCTTTCTAAGTCAGAGGCTCTTCCTCTTAACCTTCCCCCTCATCTTTCTACTCTTTTACGCTCTAACTTTTCTTTTCGGTGGTCTCCCTCTTCTATTAAATACCTTGGGGTCTGGATCTCCTCTCACTATTCCTCACTATACTCTACCAGCTATCTCCCCCTATTCAGGGATCTCCGTGCCCTTATGGAAAAATGGCGCTCGCAATATATTTTTTTGGTCGCATTGCCGCGGTGAAAATGACTGTTCTTCCGAAACTCCTCTACTTTTTTGAAACCCTGCCAGTTCGGGTCCCGCTGTCGGCCCTGCGCTCCCTACAGGTGGCTATTTTTCGGTTCATTTGGGACGGTAAAAGGCATCGGCTACCGATGTCCGTGATGTTGGCTGGGCGGGCATTTTGGGGGTCTGGCGGTCCCGGATGTAGTGAAGTATTACTGGGCTGCCCATTTGTGCCATCTCGCGGCGTGGTCCACCTATCATGCCTACAGCCGCTGGATGGAAATAGAGAAGCTGTGGTTAGCGCCTGTCCACCCTAACGCTCTCCTTTGGACTCTTCCTGCCTCTGCTCCTACTCTCTCCCCTCTCCTGGGTCCTATGGCATTTTCTAAATATGTGTGGAATTACTGTTCTGTCAAATTTAAATTACTGTCTCCCTCTTCCCCTCTTCAATCTTTCCTTTATCATCCTAGCTTTCCCCCTGGCCGGACCTCTCTTATGGTAAGGGAATGGGGGTCTAGAGGCCTTTTTTGCTGGGCGGATGTAGTTGACCCTTTGATGCGTACCCTCTTGTCCTTCTCTCAATTACAGTCTTGTTGGGATCTCCCCTCGTCTGAGCGTTTTCATTATTCACAGCTACAACACTTTATGTCCTCCACGCTGGGTGCGCTAGTGGTGTCTTTCCCTACGGGCTTTGAACGGCTGTGTCGTGGTGGACCTCAGGAGGGGGGCTTCTCTCCGATATTTATTCCTTGCTAATCCAACCTCAGGAGGGAGTCCTGGTATCTCATCGCTATATGTCTCGCTGGGAGGAGGCGCTTAATAAGACTATCACTCTCCCTCAATGGAAGATAATATGGGAGCGGGCCTCTAGGGCATCTATATGTACGGCTTATAAGGAGACTCAATATAAACTACTTATGGGTTGGTACCATACTCCAGAGTTATTAAATAGGCTGAATCCCGATATTCCAGTGCTGGCGTTGTGGGGTGGGTTTGGGCACACTGTTTCATGTTTTCTGGTCCTGCCCTCTTATCACGGGGTACTGGGAGTTAGTGAGTCGTTTGGTATCAGATGTTCTTGGAGTCTCGGTCCCTCCTGACCCTCAGGTCTACCTCTTGCACCTTTCACACTCTGCTCTGCCCAAGAAACTGTTTAAACTGGTTATGCATGTGTTCTTGGCAGCTAAGACACTTGTTGCTAAATGCTGGAAGATGACTCTTCCTCCCTCTGAATCGGACCTACTCTCCCGAATACGTGATATACGCTCTTTAGAATACCTCACTGCCTCTTTGAATAATACTATCCCTGCCTTTCTTTCAGTTTGGGAACCATGGGACCGTTTCTGACAGGCAACCTCCCTGAGGCGGTACTGACATCTTCCCCCCCCCCCCTCCTTGTTCCCCCTCCCCCCCCTTTTTTCTTTTTTTTTTTCTGTTGTCTGTTTGTTTGTTTTTGTTTGTTGTTTGTTCGAGGTTCTGTTGTCCTTGTCTCCTTTTTGTCTTTTGTTTCGGTCTTCTCTCTTTGTCTTCGTGTTGTAGAGTCTTAGTTCTCTCTTTGAGTATTTGGCTATAAACCTATGTTCATTCACTACAGTCTTTATGGTTTATCTGGGGTTGGGGCTAGTTGTTTTGGACTACAACTGTTTCTGAATGCTCTGGTCTCTATCTTAGCTTGTCATTTGCCCTGATGTGATCGCACTGGGCATTACCCCAGATTATGCTTTGATTGTGTTTTACTAACTTTCAGTTTTTTATGTGAAAATCTTTAATAAAAATTAGTTAAAAAAAAAAAAAAAAAAAAAATGATTGAGATTCTGTGTTGGTCCAGCTGGTATAAGGGAGCGCCCATTTGCTAAATTTCCCAGCCGGATCTCACAAACGTGGTGTGAATGCACCCTTAGGGCAGGTCACACAGGGTGCATCCGCAGTGTATTTCACGCTGCGGGTGTGCTGACAGCAGTCATAGAGGGACTGCAGAGCAAGCTCCCGGCTGCAGCTGGGAGCTTGCTCTGCAGTCCCTCTGTGACTGCCGTTGGCGCATCTGCAACGTGAAATACGCTGCAGATGTGCCCTGTGTGACCCTGCCCTTATACTGGTGCAGTAATTTCTAGCAATTGCCTGTGATGCTGCTATTGTGGGTGCTCTACATATACAATGCATTAAAGTGTACCTGTCGTCAACAAAAACTTTTTCTATAATGTAGAGAATACCATTATATGTATATTTGTAATATACATTGGTGAAAACATTTGTATATTTTTGTCCCCTCAGCTATTGCCTGTGTGTCTCTATGATGAGTCCAAATACAGGAAGTGAGGGTGGACAAGCAGGGATCTGTGCACGAAGAAAAAGCAGGACAGTGTGCACTGAGGCTCTATAACATGCTCCTGGCTCATACATCACGATGATTGACAAGCCAGGAGTCTGTACAGATCCCTGCTTGTCCCGCCCTCACTTCCTGTTTTTGGACTCATCATAGAGACACACAGACAATAGCTGCAGGGACAGCATTTTTTCACCCAAAAATATACACAATTTTTTATCAATGTATATTACAAATATACATACCGTATATACTCGAGTATAAGCCGACCCCAATATAAGCCGAGGCCCCTAATTTCACCCCAAAAACCCAGGAAAAGTTATTGACTCGACTATAAGCCTAGGGTGGGAAATACATCATCCCCCATGTCATCATCCAGACCCCCTTCATCATCCCCCCCCTTCATCATCACCGCCTGTCAATCCCTTCATCAGTGGTCTTCAAACTGCAGACCTCCAGAGGTTTCAAAACTACAACTCCCAGCATGCCCGGACAGCCGAGGGCTGTCCAGGCATGCTGGGAGTTGTAGTTTTGAAACCTCTGGAGATTCGCAGGTTGAAGACCACTGCGGCCTTCGTCATCATCCAGACCCCCCTTTAGTTTTCTACTTATCTCCACTCGGTGGGAAGGAAGGGTGCTGCAGGGACCGTCTGGTGGGGAGGGTTAGTCATTCCGGGCTGTCCATTTTCACTGGGGGGCCCTCTTCTCCGCTCTGGGCCCGGCCCCGGACTAGTGACGTTGCCTTGACGACGACGCACAGGGACGTTCATGCGCGTCCCTGTGCATCGTCGTCAAGGCAACGTCACTAGTCCAGGCCCGCCTGGAAAGACTAACCCTCCCCACTGGACGGTCCCTGCAGCATAGATGGCCCGGACCAGCTTACCCTTCCTTCCCACCGAGGGGAGGTGAGTACAAAACTAAAGGTGGTGTCTGGATGATGACGAAGGCCACAGTGGTCCTCAACCTGCGGACCTCCAGAGGTTTCAAAACTACAACTCCCAGCATGCCCGGACAGCCGATGGCTGTCCGGCATGCTGGGAGTTGTAGTTTTGCAACATCTGGAGGTCCGCAGGTTGAAGACCACTGAGAAGGGATTGTGCTGAAAAACTCTGCTTATACTCGAGTATATACGGTATGTGAGTATTTCCCTTAGAAAATATACATATGTGAGTATTTCACATAGAAAAACGTGGGCTATATTCTATTTCTCTATCGGCTCCATTGGGGGACACAGACCGTGGGTGTATGCTGCTGTCTCTAGGAGGTGTGACACTATGGCAACAAAAACAGTCGGCTCCTCCCAGCAGGATATACCCGCCTTCAGGCTCTGAGCTAATCAGTTTAAGCTTAGTGTCTGAGGAGGTGGACATGGGCTGGTTTGCTCCAGACCAGGTCTTCTGTTTTTTTGTTTTCCTAGTTAGGGACGTGTTTAGTTTTTTATTCCTTTTCTTTTCTGTTTTCAGGTGGGGACTCGGGGACTGCAATTCCCCGTTTCCCCATTGCGAGTGAGGGGGCACAGACATTGCGTATATGCGCTGTTAACCCCCCCCCCTCGCCAATGATCAGCGCTTGGGGGGGTACCTCATGGGTCCGGGTCCCTCTATTTACCTGCTCCCCTCGCTCGCGCATAGCAGCCAGGCGTGATGCAGGTAACTAAAGCTGACTGAAGACTTCACTGAAGACTCCTTTAGGTAAGTTCTTCTGACTGAGGTAAGTTCTTTTCCCCCCTTTTTTCTCCATAGGTACGAACTCGCAACCTCTGGAGACCCCCTGTTTTGGCCCACCTACACTTTATGGGCTAGCCTATGCAAGGGCTGTACTTTATTCTGGGGGAGCAGTGGCACCTGAGGGGGCATTTTTTATGGGGCACTACACTTATGTGTGTGTGCTTGTGCTACCATGTCAGCGCCTTATATGCGGCTGTCAGCCGCGGTGCTGTATCGGGCCGTACGCTCTCAGCGCCGGTTTACTTTCGTTTTGTCAGCAGCGCCTTATATGCGGCTGATAGCCCCGGCTTTCACCGGCAGTCTCTGCCGGCGCTTTGTCCGCCCGCTCTTTTCCCCCGGGCGCATAAACGGCTGTCAGGTCCGCTCGGGACAAGGAGCGGGCGCCATGACAGTTCTTTAAGGCCGTCTATAGCTCTGCCCACAGGGCTAGTAGCTCTCCGAGGCGCGAAGCAGCCTCCAATCAGCGCCGTGGGCGCGATTTTCAGTTAGAAGGGGTCAGCTAGTGAGTGCCTTGCTTCAGGCACACCCCTCTCTTCCTATTGGCTGGCCTGTTCACTCTCTTTCTAGCTGCTCAGAGTGAGTTCTTCTCACTGCAGCAGACAGGAGACACAGACTAGGGTGAGAAAGTTCCTATCTCCCTTTTTTTTCTTTCTACATTATGTCCGTATCCAGAGCTGTTCCTTCCTCTAAACAGAAACCTGGAACTTCCGTGACTTACTATCTCTGTAAGCACTGTAATACCAAGATGTCTGGCTCTGCTGAGCCCACTTGCCCTGCCTGCTCCACTGCTCCCCCAGACCCCCTTGTACCCCCTGATGTCCCTTCGGTCCCGGTGGGTTCAGCCGCTCCACCAGCCTGGGTTTCTTCCCTGTCCCAGTATATGGCTGACTTGACCAAAGTCTCCCGTTCGGTGGCTGAGGCCTCCCGGGAAGTGGTGTCCGCCTTGAAGGGGTCTTCCCTGCGCAGGACCTCTGGAAGGGCCCGTTCCTCGTCTCCACATACTTCACGTTCTCACAAGCGTCCTAGGGGTGCCTCGTCTGACTCTTCCATTGAGTCTTCAGATAGACGTGAGCGTTCCCCTCGTGGGTCCCACCCCCCGGTCATCTGGGCACAAACGTCGTTCCTCTAGAGGACGTTCTCTGAGTCGGCGCTCTAGAGCCGTGTACTCGGTCAGGGTCGCCCCCCCTCCAGGACTGCCTCTACTCATTCTCATTCCCCTGGTGAACTGGTGGACGAGGCTTCCGAGCCGGCATCTGACTCAGAGGACCACCCGGACTCAATTGCAACGGTGAACTCTTTGGTGACAGCCCTAAGAGACACCTTTTGACTTAGAGGACCCAGGATCTTCAGATGTCAATCCAGGAGTATCCTTTCATCGTACTAAGCCGGCACTTCAAAGGTTCAGCTCTCACGCTGACTTTGACGACATTCTGGAAACCGCATGGAAACATCCAGACAAGAGGTTTCTGGGAATCAAGACAATTCAAGAACATGATCCATTTGACAAGGACCTTGTCACTAAGGTGGTTTCCCCTCCCTCAGTGGATCCACCAATTTCCCGGATCTCTAAGGCGACTACACTGCCTCTGGCAGATGCCTCTGCCTTCAAGGATCCCACGGATAAGGAGGTAGAATCCTTAGCGAAGTTTGCCACTGCAGCAGCTGGCTCTTCTCTTCTTCCCATCTTCGCCTGGACATGGGTGTCCAAGGGCCTGGCGGAGTGGTGCCAAAAGCTCCATCAGGATATTTTAGCGGGATCTCCCCCGGAGGATCTATCTGCTCTGGCTCTCCAATGCTCTAAAGCTGGGGACTTCCTGTGCACAGCTTCCATGCAGGCAGCCCGTTGTTCTGCTTTTGCTTAAAGCTTGGAATGCGGATGCCGCTTCCAAAAGGTCTCTGACTGAGCTTCCCTTTATGGGCGGCCGTCTTATTGGCAAACTCCTTGATGAAATTATCTCTGAGGCAACGGGTGGTAAGAGTTCCTTGTTACCTCAAAATAAGGCTCGCCCTACTTCCCAAAGGAAGCCCTTTTCCTTTCGGTCCTTTCGGACCTCTGGCTCCAGCAAAGGATCCGGGCAGGCGCCCTCGCGGGACAGCAAGGCTCCCTCGGTCCGGCCACTTTGCGCCCAAATCATGCAACCGCAAGCCCACTTCTGCATGAAGTGAGGCCCCCACCCGCGGTTTCTTCTCGGGTGGGAGGTCATCTCTTGTTTTTTTTTCGAGACATTTGGACCTCTCACATTCAGGACTCTTGGGTCAGGGATGTGGTGTCAAACTGTTACGGGATCACTTTTTTTTCGCTCCCGGGCCCCCCAGTCTCCTCCTCTGGCGAAGCAATTTCGAGCGGCTCTCCAGTCTCTGCTTCTTCAGGGGGTTATTGTTTCCGTTCCTCCAGGGGAACGGTTTCGGGGTTTCTATTCAAATCTTTTTGTGGTTCCCAAGAAGGACTGTTCTGTGCGTCCAATTTTGGACCTCAAGCGTCTCAACCATCACCTTCTCATCCGCCACTTTCGAATGGAATCTCTCTGTTCGGTGGTGGCGTCCCTGGAACAAGAAGTTCCTTTTATCAGTGGACATCAAGGATGCCTACCTCCATGTGCCAATATTCCCAGGCCATCATCGGTACCTCTGCTTTGCTGTTCCGGAGGGGCACTTTCAATTTGTAGCTCTCCCCTTCGGTCTAGCCACGGCTCCTCTGGTCTTTACAAAGATCCTTGCACCAGTGATGGGCCTGTTACGGTCGAGGGGTATCTCGGTGATAGCCTACCTGGACGACCTTCTCATCAAGCTCCAACCAGAGCCCAGACTCTGGAGAATCTGGACATCACTCTCCTCACTCTGACTCGCTTCGGGTGGATGGTTAACCGGGACAAGTCAGTCCTCCGCCCTACCCAGTCTCTAACCTTCCTGGGACTTCAATTCGACATGGCCTCTGCCCGGATTTGTCTTCCGCCGGACAAACGTCTGGCACTCCGGGGGTCTGCTCCCTTCGGTCCCGGGTATCAGTCTCCATCCGCACTTGTATGGAAGTCCTGGGTCGGATGGTGGAATCTATGGAGGCCGTACCCTTTGCCCAGTTTCATTACCGCCCCCTTCAACTGGCGATTCTTTCCCTATGGAACAGGTCTCCTGTCCCTCAATCGTCAGATTGTTCTCCCTCGCAGGGTCAGTCAGTCTCTGCTCTGGTAGCTCCGCTCCCCCCTTCTTCTTCAAGGGCGGTCGTTTCTTTCCCTTCACTGGCAGGTTGTTACAACGGATGCTAGCCTGTCAGGCTGGGGCAGCGTATTCAGGGATTGGACGGTTCAGGGACTCTGGTCTCCCCAGGAGACCCCTCTTCCGATAAACATATTAGAATTACGGGCGATTCTTCTTTGTCTTCTTCATTGGGAGTCCCGTCTTCAGTCCCGTCCTGTCCGCGTTCAGTCGGACAACGCCACGGCCGTGGCTTACATAAATCGACAGGGCGGCACTCGCAGCTCGGCAGCCATGGCCGAGGAAACAAAGATTCTCACCTGGGCGGAGAGCAAGGTTCCGGCCATTTCGGTGATTCACATTCTGGGGGTGCTCAACTGGGAAGCGGACTTCCTCAGTCGGTCCTCACCCGACCCCGGCGAGTTGTCTCTACATCCAGAGGTCTTTGCACAACTCTGGGGCATTCCGGACGTGGATCTCTTCGCGTCCTGGAACAATCTGAAGATCCTTCCTTTTGTGTCCAAGTCCCGGGACCCTCAGGCTCTGGCCTTGGACGCCCTAGTGATTCCTTGGGCGGGGTTTGCCCTACCCTATCTGTTCCCTCCTCTTCCGCTCCTTCCCAGGGTGCTGAGGAAGCTCAAGGCAGAGGACGTCCCCGCCATTCTGGTAGCTCCAGATAGGCCCCGAAGGTCGTGGTACGCCGACGTAATCAGGCTCCTGGACATCATTCCACTGCGCCTTCCGCTCCGCCCGGACCTGCTCTCTCAGGGTCCTCTTTGCCACCCCAATTTACAGTCGCTGCATTTGACGGCGTGGCGGTTGAGGCCGCGGTTTTGAGGGCCCGCGGGTTCTCTTCCCAAGTCATTCACACCATGCTCAAGGCTCGTAAGCCCTCCTCTGCAAGAATTTACCACCGTACTTGGCGGTCTTATTTTCGTTGGTGTGAAGCTCAAGACTTCTCCCCGGTAACCTTCTCGGTTCCCCGTCTTCTCTCCTTTTTGCAGTCGGGGTTGGAACTAGGGTTGTCTCTCAGTTCCCTTAAAGGTCAGGTTTCAGCCCTTGCTGTTCTTTTCCAGCGGCCCCTGGCTTCTAATTCTCATGTCCGGAATTTCCTTCAAGGAGTGACGCATGCTGTTCCTCCTTATCGGTCACCCTCTCCCCCTTGGGACTTGAATTAGGTTCTGAGTGCCCTCCAGGGTGCACCCTTTGAGCCCCTTAGAGAGTTGTCTCTCCGCCTCCTTTCTTGGAAAGTGGCTTTTCTTGTTGCTATCACCTCCATCTGGAGGGTGTCTGAATTGGCAGCTCTCTCCTGCCGTTCTCAGTTTCTGGTGATCCACCAAGACCAGGTTATTTTCCGGCCAGATCCCTCCTTTTTGCTAAGGTGGTTTCGGCCTTTCATCTCAATGAGGACATTGTCCTCTCGTCTTTTTGTCCTGCTCCTTCTCATTCTAAGGAGCGCTTACTACACAAGCTGGATGTAGTTCGGGCTGTTCGGTGTTATCTCTCCATCACTTCTTTGTTTCGTCAGTGTGATTCCTTTTTCGTCCTTACGGAAGGTCGTCGCAAGGGACAACCTGCTTCCAAGGCCACCATTTCTCGGTGGATTCGGTCTGCCATTTCGGAGGCCTATCGCTGTAAGGGGAAGATTCCTCCTTTCAGGGTTGTGGCTCATTCTACCCGTTCTGTTGGGGCATCCTGGGCTCTCCAGAATAGAGCCTCGGCCTCGCAGATTTGCAAGGTGGCTACCTGGTCGTCTTTGCACACTTTCTCGAGCTTCTACAGAGTTCACACCTTCGCATCGG